>NC_134515.1:36595440-36895440 GCF_027942865.1 Odontesthes bonariensis | reverse complement strand
GTGCTAAACCTTCCACGTAAAACAGCAACTTGCACACTGTAGAAACGTCACACCACTTTATAAACCATCCGACAATAAAGTCACAAGCCTTACCATCAAAACCATATGCATGGTTCTCACATTACTGGCATGGGGACGTTACAAAACAACTTTATAAACAGCATGTCACTTACCTCTTGTCGGTATGCTCGTGCATGTGAAAGCCCAAAACAGTCAATGGACGATAATCCCATATACAAAACAATTATCTTCTCTAGAAAAACTGCGTTCAAGTATTTAAAACATTACAACAATATTACTGGGCATGTATTGTTGTAATGTTTTAAATACTTGAACGCAGTTTTTCTAGAGAAGATAATTGTTTTGTATATGGGATTATTCTCCATCGACTCTTTTGGGCTTTCACATGCGCGCGCCTACCGACAAGAGGTAAGTGACATGCTGTTTATAAAGTTGTTTTGTAACGTCCCCATGCCAGTAATGTGAGAACCATGCATATGGTTTTGATGGTAAGGCTTGTGACTTTATTGTCGGATGGTTTATAAAGTGGTGTGACGTTTCTGCAGTGTGCAAGTTGTTGTTTTACGTGGAAGGGTTAGCAATTCAATTCAATTCAATTCATTTTTATTTATATAGCGCCAAATACAACAAATGTCATCTCAAGGCACTTAGATAGTAAGTCCAATTCAAGCCAATTGGAATTCAATTAATTAATAATAATCATAATTCATAAAATAATCCAATTCGTTCATATAGAGCCAATTCAAAAACAATTTCCTAGCTAAGAAAACCAACAGATTGCACTGAAAACTTTTTTTTTTTCGGTCCAATCTCCCGGCCTGAGCGTGCCTGAGGCGACTGTGGAGAGAAACGACTCCCTTTTAACAGGAAGAAACCTCTGGCAGAACCAGACTCAGGAAGGGTGGCCATCCGCCTCGACCAGCTGGGGTTTGAGAAGACAGAAAGGGGGGGAGGGGGGGAGGGCCGCAGCGGCGGCGGCACTGTAACACCATTCAAAGGATATCTGTTGGAACAGGGAAACACGAGTTAATGACCACAATAATATCACATATACATAAAGAGAGTAAAGTGAGGAAAGGTGTGACAGATGAGGCCCCCCAGCAGTCTGGGCCTATAGCAGCTTAACTATGGGATGTTTCAGGATCACCTGAGCCATCCCTATTCAAGGTAAACACAAGAAACTTGTGCTAACGAAAAAATAAATAATAAAATAAAGGACCAGACTCAGTGAGTAATTCCCCATACTCCCTATATAGATCTGCTCCTCACACCGCAACAACCATCTTTTTACAGCCACAAGCTACCTCAGCCTCTCACCAACTGCACACCAGTCACAGCGGGGTGGGGATGCAAACCCTGGTTCGGGTAGGGGGAGAAATAAAAGAGGTAAGATAAGCGGGAATGGGATTCAAACCCTGGTTCGGGTAGGGGGTAATGAAAGTATAGAAGGTGCCAGAGGTGGAGGCAGAACAAGACATACTAGCAGATACACTATCAGATTCAACAGACCTAACTATAAGCTTTATAAAAAAGGAAAGTTTTAAGCCTGGTCTTAAAAGTGGAAAGGGTGTCTGCTTCCCGGACATTTACTGGCAGCTTATTCCACAAGAGAGGGGCCTGATAACTGAAGGCTCTGCCTCCCATTCTACTTTTAGAAACTCTGGGAACCTCAAGTAAACCTGCAGTTTGGGAACGAAGTGCTCTGTTAGGAAAATATCTTACAATGAGATCTTTAAGATATGATGGAGCTCAGTCATTAAGAGCTTTATATGTAAGGAGAAGAATCTTAAATTCTATTCTGAATTTTACAGGGAGCCAATGAAGAGAAGCTAAAACTGGAGAAATATGATCTCTCCTGTTAGTTCTCATCAAAACTCTGGCTGCAGCATTTTGGATCAACTGAAGGCTTTTCAGAGAATATGTGGGACAGCCCAATAATAAAGAATTACAGTAGTCCAATCTTGAAGTAACAAATGCATGAATTAGTTTTTCTGCATTACTCTGAGACAAGATGTTCCTGATTTTAACAATATTACAAAGGTGAAAGAAGGCAGTCCTAGAAACCTGTTTTATATGCGAGTCAAATGATAAGTTCTGGTCAAAAATAACTCCAAGGTTCCTCACTGTAGAACTAGAAGCCAAGGAAATACCATCTAGAGTAACTATATAGCTAGACAATTTCTCCCTGAAACGCTCAGGTCCAAAGATAACGACTTCAGTTTTGTCTGAATTTAGAAGCAGACAGTTCTGAGTCATCCAGGTCTTTATGTCTTTAAGACATGCTTGTAGTCTGACCAACCTATTGGGTTCATCTGGTTTTATAGATAAGTACAGCTGAGTATCATCAGCATAGCAATGGAAATTTATGCCATGCTGTCTAATAATGTTACCTAATGGAAGCATGTATAAAGTGAAAAGAATCGGTCCAAGCACAGAACCCTGGGGAACTCCATGACTTACTCTGGTGTGTGAGGAAGATTCTTCATTTACAAGAACAAACTGAAATCTATCAGATAAATATGACTTAAACCAGCCTAATGCAGTTCCTTTAATCCCAATAACATGTTCAAGTCTGTGGAATAAGATACTGTGATCGACCGTATCAAATGCAGCACTGAGATCCAACAGGACAAGCACAGACACAAGTCCGCTATCAGAGGCTAAGAGGAGATCATTGGTAACTTTCAGCAGTGCTGTTTCTGTGCTATGATGCACTCTGAATCCTGACTGAAACTCTTCAAACAGATTATTTCTGTGTAAGTGATCACAAAGCTGAGCTGCAACTATTTTTTCAAGAACTTTAGACATAAAAGGAAGATTGGATATAGGTCTATAATGAGCCAACACTTCTGAGTCAAGAGTAGGTTTTTTAAGTAAAGGTTTAATTACAGCAACCTTAAAAGTCTGAGGTACATATCCTGTCAACAAAGACAGATTGATCAAATCCAATATGGAAGTGTCAATTAATGGGAAAACCTCCTTGAACAGTCTGGTTGGGATTGGGTCTAAAACACAAGTTGATGGTTTAGAAGAGACTATTGCTGTTTTTAGTTCAGAGAGATCAACTGGGCAGAAGCCGTCTAAATACAAATCAGGTTCTAAAGATACTTCTAAAGCTGCTGTACTTGATGATACATCACTGATAATAGTGGGAAGGACTCCATCAATCTTCTCTCTGATAGAAACAATTTTATTAATAAAAAAGCTCATGAAATCATCACTGCTGAGAGTTAAAGGAATAACTGGCTCAGCAGAGCTCGGACTCTTAGTCAGACTGACTACAGTGCTGAAAAGAAACCTGGGATTATTCTTATTCTCTTCTATCAATGATGAATAATAAGCAGTTCTAGCTTTACGAAGGGCTTTCTTATACATTGTTAAACTATCTTTCCAGACCAACTGAGACTCTTCTAAATTAGAGGAACGCCACTGTCTCTCCAGCTTTCTTGCAGTCTGCTTTAAAGCACGCAGCTGTGAATTATACCAAGGAGCCAACCTCTTCTGACTGATTACCTTCCTTTTCAGAGGGGCAACATTGTCCAGTGCTGTACGCATTGAAACTATAGTGCTGTCAACAAGAGAGTCAAGTGCTGCTGGAGTAAAGTTTAGGTAGTCGTCCTCTGTCATATCTGCACATGGCAGTGAAGAAAAGGATGATGGAATTAATTCTTTAAATCTGGTTACAGCATCCTCTGATAGACACCTTCTATACGTAAATTTCTTCTCAGAAACTGTATAGTCAAGTAATGTAAACTCAAAGGTTATCAGAAAATGGTCAGATAAGACAGGGTTCTGAGGGAACACTGTTAACTGTTCACTCTCAATGCCATAAGTCAGCACAAGATCAAGGGTGTGATTAAAGCCTGGTTTATAGTCGGTAACGCAAGACGCAAAGCAAGACGCAAGAAGAAACGCAAGCCCTTGCGCGGTTGCAAGCCCCCCATTGCGAGCTTGCGTGTGTCACCTCAATTTTCTAAACTTCACGCAAGAAAAGACGCAAGCCTACTACTTGAAAACGACATACTCATCGATCAGACAGCATGCAGAGCGTTTACACACAGTGCACTTCACTCCTGCCCGAGCCGAAATCAGCCAGCCTGAAAAGCTGATTTCGCTTAAGCTATAAACTCTGTAAATATATAACTTTAGCAACATTTGAAACATTTTCAGGCGAGAAAGTAGTCGTTTAGACCCCCAAGGTGTTGAAAATCTGACAAAATACCGGCTATTTACAAGAAGAAGAAGCATGAATCCAGTCGAAGAGAGACTTGCCGAAGAGGTCCTGGCGGTGAATTTCCTTTCATCATAGTAGGCTTGTCATTGAAAAAACCCGCTACTCCACCTATTGTCCTGGCAGTGAATCGCCATGCAGCACACGCAAGCGCCGGCAAAGCTAAATGAAGTATAAACGTCTCGAGCCATTAACATACGCGCAAGAAGAAAGCGCAAGGGCAGTTAAAAGAAGTATAACTCAGCCTTTAGGCAGTGAGTCGGTCTGTGAACACTCTGAGAAAATCCAATAGAGTCCAATATAGAATTAAAGTTCATACACTTGCCCCTAGCCACCACGTATTAGCCTCGCATGACAGGCTGCGCAAACAGCGCAATCGCCGCACAGGGACCGCCGATTTGCACCTGTCTGCGTCCTACTGTCAGTATTTGACAACCTCTAGCAATGGGATTGCGCTTCAAATGCCCCGGAGTTCCCCTTTAACTTGACACTCGCCAGATGAATGGGCTCCGCCTTGTTCCCTGAACATTCTCAGAAAGTTCAGCGGACATACACGCGGGTCTGCCGATAAATAAAAGTACCCTTAACATGATTCCCTTGGTCAAGTGAAAAATGGTTGATCAAATGTGCAGTTTATGAGCTCTAAATAAATAAAATAGCGTAAGTTTTATTGTGGTAGGATTTTGAAAGCCATAACTCCACTCAGTCCATATCCATATCCAGGCAAAGTGGTAAATAATCCTTTTGGTTTATCCGCAATAAATGAGAGACTGGGAAAGTAGAGGTGGGTGTGGCTGTCAGCGGCCCTGGGTGTAATATTGCTGTAAGCTTTTTTGTCAAGCCTGAGTTAATTTCCCTATGCCAATCAAAAATAGACTTGTTTACTTTTAGGCACATGAGACTTTGGCAGAAGCTGACATAGCTGATCATATTTGAGAGTAAGAAACGGTTATTGTGCAGGTTGATGAATCATACTGATATGAATTCATGTCAGTATGATTTAGAGAAGCTTTAACTGAGCATGTCTCATGAATTAACTGGACTTGTCATGCTAGCAGATCATAGATATTTTCTGGACTCAATTCATTTCCTGTTTTATTTTGTTAACCGTTGTGTCATCCTTATTTCACTTCTTGTTAAGTTTCCCACCAGTCTCAGCCACACCTGGTGGCCATTAGTAATCATTGTCTATACCATTTATACTCCTAGCTTTCCAGACCTACCTTGCCAGATTGTCTAGGTTTCTGTGTTCCAAGCTCTCTCCTGTTCTCATAGTGTATGTATACCTGTGTTTGACCTTTTTCTATTTTTTTTGGACCCTGCTCCTCCCTTGCCCAGTTTGACACCTCTGCCAGTGGAATTTTGACTTTGACTGTCTTTTTGACTCTGCCTCTGCCTACCCCTGCCTGTACTTTTGCCCCGCGGATTGCCTCCCTGTGAATGACCTTTATTAAATTGTGTTTGATCTCTGCACTTGAGTCTCCAAGCCTGTTCGTTACAGGACTCTTTACTTTTACGTGAATCAGGACTTTTTTTTCTGTGTCTGTGTAAGATTTCTACATGTTATATCCATTTGTCATGGTGTATTGTCTGTATGTTTTTTATGATACCTGCCTTAGGACAACGGATGAAATTTAGCAATTGTGCTAACTCCGGCATATTAACATTGATGTCTTTGTTAATATGTTGATTAATGTGCATTGTCCTGATCAAATAAATAATAAACAAATAAGTAAAATAACCTTCATGCTGGAGCACCCGTTCCCATGAACTTTTTCTTGCTCACAGACTGTGAGCCTTTTGAACCTTCTTCCCTGATCCAGGCACGTCACCAGACACTTTGTGCCCCTGTAAAAATTCTCACATACATCCTTCAGACTACGCTTCGACTGATGTGCCAAGGAAGGATAACGTAGGCAAGATTTTCCCTATTTCAACAACGTAACCTCCTTTAGCCAATGCTGCACAGGCCATCCAAAGAGTGAAGTGAAGAGGCTGTAATTGCAGGCATCGGGTGCGTCTGTGCACTTCAGCGACTGGACCGTGTGTGATGCGTAGCGCTCGGTTTGGAAGGCAAGATTCTGCGGCCCGCTCGTCATATTTATCAGCGGATAGTAGCCCACACATTGTGCCAATCGAAGCCTAGTCGGCTACATGAACCACTGCACACTGATGGATTGCCGTCACCGTGGTCATGGACATTTGTTTTCTCCGTTGTGTCGACGCCCACGCCTACCTATAGGCCACTGTCTTTCTTACACCAAATAAACAGTGTTTGGTTCCATGTCATATGAAAAACACGAGACAATATCCTATTCTGCCTTTTATAAATGGGTAAAATGTGGGCAGGCTAGCTTAAAAGGCTACTCAATCAGGGGAATAACTTATCAGACCATATTAGGTACTCTTAATTTAATTTTTATTTAGCAATATTCCCTCTTGTAGAAGTATTTATTGACTGTGCTGCAGTAAGATTAAAAAATGTTCAGTACCTGGACTGAAATATTGTTTTTGTATCTGTTGAAAGTTGTAACTCTGTGCATACTGTATTTTTTAGTAATATTGCTTTTTGTAAAAGGCTTACTTGATTATGTTTGATGTGCTACAGAAGGAGGAATTGAAAAGCTAATGGCTGAACTCAAAAGTGTTTTTATCTGCTTAGATAGCCTATAGCTCTGTTAAACCTGTTAAGGTTCATGCACATTTGAATGAACGTTCTTATACATCCAGTACAGGCTCATTGTCTGTATATAGTAAGGCAGTGTGGGTGGTGGGGTTCTGCGGGGCCCAGGCCCCTGTACAGCTGTATGCCCAGCAACGTCCCTGCCCTGATCTACAGCATTCAGCCCTAATGATGTCAGGACATCAAATGTCTTACTTCTGGCTGTAGCATACCGTCTGAAGGCCTTGTCCTCTCTCCTCACTGGCATATGACATGATTTTTGAATGGTGACTATGAGGGATCTCCTGATCCGATCACGTGATCGGAAATCGGGGCCGATCACGTGGTTTCTGACTCGATCGGAATCGGACGTTACATCCCGACTCAGAACTGTCTGCTTCTAAATTCAGACAAACTGAAGTCGTTATCTTTGGACCTGAGCTCTTCAGGAAGAAATTGTCTAGCTATATAGTTACTCTAGATGGTATTTCCTTGGCTTCTAGTTCTACAGTGAGGAACCTTGGAGTTATTTTTGACCAGAACTTATCATTTGACTCGCATATAAAACAAGTTTCTAGGACTGCCTTCTTTCATCTTCGTAATATTGTTAAAATCAGGAACATCTTGTCTCAGAGTGATGTAGAAAAACTAGTCCATGCATTTGTTACTTCAGGATTGGACTACTGTAATTCTTTATTATTGGGCTGTCCCACATATTCTCTGAAAAGCCTCCAGCTGATCCAAAATGCTGCAGCCAGAGTTTTGATGAGAACTAACAGGAGAGATCATATTTCTCCAGTTTTAGCTTCTCTTCATTGGCTCCCTGTTAAATTCAGAATAGAATTTAAGATTCTTCTCCTTACATATAAAGCTCTTAATGACCGAGCTCCATCATATCTTAAAGATCTCATTGTAAGATATTTTCCTAACAGAGCACTTCGTTCCCAAACTGCAGGTTTACTTGAGGTTCCCAGAGTTTCTAAAAGTAGAATGGGAGGCAGAGCCTTCAGTTATCAGGCCCCTCTCTTGTGGAATAAGCTGCCAGTAAATGTCCGGGAAGCAGACACCCTTTCCACTTTTAAGACCAGGCTTAAAACTTTCTTTTTTTATAAAGCTTATAGTTAGGGATGGCTCAGGTGATCCTGAAACATCCCATAGTTAAGCTGCTATAGGCCCAGACTGCTGGGGGGCCTCATCTGTCACACCTTTCCTCACTTTACTCTCTTTATGTATATGTGATATTATTGTGGTCATTAACTCGTGTTTCCCTGTTCCAACAGATATCCTTTGAATGGTGTTACAGTGCCGCCGCCGCGGCCCCCTCCCCCCCCTTTCTGTCTTCTCAAACCCCAGCTGGTGGAGGCGGATGGCCACCCTTCCTGGTTCTGGTTCTGCCAGAGGTTTCTTCCTGTTCAAAGGGAGTCGTTCCTCTCCACAGTCGCCTCAGGCACGCTCAGGCCGGGAGATTGGACCGAAAAAGAAAAAGTTTTCAGTGCAATCTGTTGGTTTTCTTAGCTAGGAAATTGTTTTTGAATTGGCTCTATATGAACGAATTAGATTATTTTATGAATAATTATGATTACAATGAATTGAATTCCAGTTGGCTTGAATTGGACTTTATTATCTAAGTGCCTTGAGATGACATTTGTTGTATTTGGCGCTATATAAATAAAAATGAATTGAATTGAATTGATCAGGGATCGGATATATAGCCTATCTATATATGTATATTTATTCTCATTATTTATTTTCTATCAGAACTATGATATTTCAAAACAAATGGGAAAGAATAACAGCTTAGTATTTCCTGTTATGTGGTGGTACAGACCGTCTCAACCATAGACATAATATACGTAGATGCCTCACAGACTGACGCTGCCTGTTGGAGCTGATGTATCAGCGCGGTCGCCATCTTGGATGGGTCTCCAATGCCCCCACATTGCATTTATTTACACTGAGGAAGGTGTTTATCCCCAACTACAATAATCATAACCCTAAAATTTTTATGTCTCAACTCCACACAGAAACATGCGGCATGACGTCACTTTGCTGCCGTAAAGCGAAGCAGAACACGGCAGCAGCTTGAAGCTGGGGGCCGAATGTCTGCAGTGTGGAGGTATTTTAAAGTGGAGGACAAAAATGTTGCGATTGCAAACTGTGAGATATGCAAACTTGGGATTTAAAGAGTTGGCAAAGACATGGCTAACATCCTTGATGAGAACAAGGTAGAGATGTTGGTTTTCATCAAGAAAAACGTACATTTCCTGCTGTGAAGCCAGAGGAGGAGAGTGAGAATTAGGAGTGCAGTTAAAGCCCATTACTGACCTTACTTTAGGACACTGTGGAACTTTTATCTGCTTATTTGTTTCCATACCTGCAGGTATTTCAGGCTGAGCTGCTGCTGGTTTTTATATTAGACATTGTTGCACTAAACTACAATGTGAAGAATTTGTTTATTACTTGATTACATTTTTTGTTCAAGCTACCTCACAGAAATGCTCTGTTTATAAGTGTTAAATGATAGAATAAGGTGAATAAAATAAAGAATCAGGGACATCCTGGATCTGTTTCTTCGCCGTTCTTCATTTTTTTTATGTACTGTAGAAGTATCGGATCGAGACTCGGTATCGGCAGATACTCGAAATCAAATGACTCGGACTTGGGGGAAAAAAACCTGATCGGGACATCTATAGTGACTATCATTGTTGTCTGCGACTTTGACCTGGAATTTGAAGGATCGTGTACAGGCTACTCAGTTTAGATAATCAGTTAGTAATACTCATTAGGATATGACTTTATTTGTACTTCAGGTATCTGTACATATTACAATAGCGGGGAGTTAGCAGCACACAGGTCAGCATAGAGGACCAAACACATGCTCACTTCCACAGCTGCAGCAAAGGTTTCAGAATATTTACTGACATGTTTAAATTTTACAAAGGGGCTGGCTGAGCAAACGCTCACAAGAAGTGAACTATTCAAGAACATCTCTAGAATGTTTCAAGGCTCCAGTGCACGTGTGAAAGCAGCATAAGACTATGTAAATATATTCAAGTTCGTGTGAAGTATCCGCACACAAAGATACCGCCAGGAAATCTTTATCTCTGCTAAAAAGTAAGGAAGAAGAAAATGTGTTGGAGAAAGAAAAGAGATGACAGGAAGAAAGGAAACAGTAAAAGAAGGAAAATGTTAATAAACAGGAGAATTTAGAAGTGGCTGGATAGAGAAGAGGATAAGCAAGGTTTTAATGGAAGAAAGATGAGAATAATAGAACAGAAAGAGGAAAGGGAGAAGAAATAAAGAGGTGAGAAGTTCATTAATAAGACAAAATGAAGGATGAAAGGAGAAACTGGAGAAAGAGAAAAAGGGTGAAAAAGGCTGTCTTTGGTTGCCAGAATAATAATGTAAAAAAATACAGCCGAGTGTAAAACACATTACAGAACAACCTGTAAATTTTCCAATTTAAAATTGTTTTCCTTTACAAAATAACATTCTAAAAATGACATGCTAAACTGGTAAATTCAACATTTCTTTTCAGCTAAATTAGCATGACTATGCCTTTAAAGCCATTTTTTCCTGAACAATTTACATGCAGTAGTTGCTTGTTGTACATCTAATCCCCAAAAAAATCAGAAATAAAGCATTATCAAAACCGTAAAAGCCTTATTATAAGACAGTCCTTTTACTGGATTTTTCTGCTTATTTTAGTAAAAGGTTGTGTTTCATTTTTAATTGTTTAATTTTGTTTTATTTTGTATCAATGTTTTGTAGTGAAATAAACATCTACATAGTATCATTGAATTCTTTGAGGAATGTCTTCATTAAATGAGTATGAAATATAGACAGACTCTCAGGTGCACACACACACACACACACACACACACACACATGAACTCTGAACTCAGTTTTGTTTTTTTTTAATATTAAACTAAGGAATAAAACAGTTCCTTAACTTTTCATCTTGGAAAAAACCTGGAATAAGTCCTTGAATATAAAGAAGTACATGTGCAACCAACTTCACACAAATATTTTCATCTGGAACATATATATATATATATATATATATATATATATAATGCAAGCTTAAAGCTGCGGTCGGCAACTTTTTTTTAGTCATATTAGCTTGAACTGTCATGGGATTCTGGAAGTAGAATATTAAATAGGCTGTTTAGGAAAAATCCCGAAATCTGTAGCTCCCTCTGAAGCCTGTAATCATGCTTGCAAAAACCGAGCGCTCCCGGCTGTTTTTAACCAATCAAGTTAGGGTGGAGGAATCCTACCTGTCAATCACAGCTTGTGCACACGCTGCTGAGCGTGAGTCTGCCCCAGCTTGTGTGCGCTCACACTGAGCTGAGTGAAGCTGACACCCCACCCACGTGAAAAATTCAAGCAAATAGATTGATCGGTTAGTGCTCCGTTTGTGCTGGTTTGTGCCGTTAAAATTTTCGTTTGTGCTGCTTTGGTTTCTGAAATATTAAAGATTATTTTTTAGGTCATCCAAAGGTCACCATCCCCCCATCTTGCTCCAAAACAAACCAAAGTAGTCTATTTTTTTAGTGCTCCGTTTGTGCTGGTTTGTGCCGTTAAAACTGGCGTTTGTGCTGCTTTCGTCTCTGAGATATTATGAATTATAATTTCGGCCGATGACGTCACCATCCCCCCATCTTGCTCCAAAACAAACCAGAGTGGTCTACTTTTTTAGTGCTCCGTTTGTGCTGGTTTGTGCCGTTAAAACTGGCGTTTGTGCTGCTTACGTCTCTAAGTTACGTTTTACTTTCAGTTAATCATATAATTTCACTATATTGATCAGGAGGCAATGAATTTCATCTGCTGCAGGTTGTAGTCATTCTGTTTTGTTCCAGTAAGTTCTTTTCTCCAATTCAGTCAGTGGAAAGTTGTCGGATATGTTGCTAACGCAGGAGAGAACGGAAGGTACGGTAAGTTTGTTTTTTAAAATCTCTTTCTGCAAAGAACAGTGACATTAGCCTGATAATGAAGTTGTATTTTACGGAGTCAGTATTTCTTATTTAGTTTATTGATGGTTGGCAAGGAAATTGGTGCATTACCGTCACCGAATGTCACTCAAGGGTTATATGTGTTAATTTTGGATAACAAAATACTATCTGATAACTTCTCATTTTTTTAGATTTTTCCAAATCTAGTTTTACTTTAATTCTTTTGTGCTGCTTACCGGTCAGTGTTACGTTTTACTTTCAGGCGATCACATGACTTCACCTAATTAGAAGACAATTAGTTTCACCTGGTGCAGGCTGTAATTACTGTTTTGGTTCTGAGTCAGTTGTGATTCAGCACCTTCTTGTCACCAGTTAGGTCGGTGTGAAGTTGTCAAATGTTGGAAACGCAAGAAAGGACATACGGTAAGTCTTTTATTTCTTTTCGCTGGAAAACAGTGACATTACGACTTTTTATTTTGTTATCTTATGGATCCTGTCGTCGTCTTCCCTAGTGATGGCAAAATGAGGCTTTGTGAACCAATGAGGCTTTCCAGCCCAAAGGTTCGCCAAAAGGTTCATTACCCGAAGCCTCATTGAAACGGTCTCTCTAGTGACACCTGCTGTGCAAAAGGAATATATGACAGACTAAATTAACCCTGAGTTAGAGCATCCTGCAACATAAAATAAACAATTGTTGTCACTGTGTCTCAATGAAAATAAATGTGTGAAAACTGCATATATGGAAGTATTATTGAGTGCTATGGTGTTGATCACTCAAATGAAATATATCAATGATGTACACTGACTACAGTGCTTATGGAACTGGGAGTATGAAAGTGCTTATGGGACCGGGAGTCAGGAATAAACTGTAACAGAGCAGTATGGGCAACAAGACAAATATAAGTTATTGGTTTTTATTTTAAAAAATGTGTGTCAATAACGTTGCGGTTTAATATGCCCAGAAGAAAAAAGAGCGACAGCAACTACCGATAACTATGTTCTTCTCTCGAAAAAACACACACTGCACCGCGGGCTTTAGAAGAAAAAAAACGCTGAGTCAGGATGCAGCGGCTCAGTCAGAAGAGCAATGAAATACACGCGAGTCACTATTTGTCCTACTGTAGCCTACTTTGTATTTTTTTTTCATAATCATTTTTCATTTTCTCCCGTTCTAATCCAATGACTCGGGTCGCGGTGCTGATCTCCGCAATTTGAAGCCTTCAGTTCGTATTGATTCAAATTATTATTTTACAGTAGGCCTACAGTAGTTATTTGTAAAAAAAAATAAAGGTTACTACTTCACGGATTTCGCCTATCACGGGTTCTTTTTGGAACGTAACCCCCGCGAAAAACGAGGGTTCATATCCTATATAACTATTCTAACACTATTCTAACCTAATTACGATATATTCTAATGCAGTATAATAATAATAATAGATGATATGACTGATATAATAACTGAACTTAACCACTAACTCTGATACAACCAACGCACACTCTACCTCTCACCAATACCAAACGCCAACTCAAAACCCTCGAAGTGCCGCAAGGTTCAAACCCTTTTTATGCGATAGTGACGCTCAAAATGAATCAGTGACGTGTACACTGAATCCGAGGCCTCGTTTGTCATCAGTCACGTGATTTTTATGGAAACGATACAAGCCTCGAACCAACGCTTCATCTGGCTCGCCCCTTTTTGCTCGACACATGCTCCGAGGCCTCGCTTCAAACGCCACATCACTAGTCTTCCCCCTCAATCTGCTGTGTATAACGCTGCATGTGGTTGGATTTTTTTCTTTTCAGACACTGTCTTCACTACATTTGCCAGGTCATCATAAAGCTCCCACACACACGGAGCTCTACGGCAATATGCCGTGTAATGTCCCATACCATCTTTGGTCATGTTTCCATTGAAAGCAATGACTCCTCTCAAAGTGAATGTCTTTCCTTGGAGAGCCACAACGGAGGGAAATTCACTCAAAAGAAATTGAGTTGTTTTTCCAAGGTCAGTGTCAATCCATGCTATTTCTCCAATGCTGTAGCTGTGAGTTACAGTTCCTGCACAGAGCATTTTCCCTGACGTGCTGTCTCCTGTTTTGAAACCAACTGGACAATGGGATTCATTCTGTAATGGGCGAAGGCAGGGAGACTCTGGAAGGAGGAGTCCATTTTCCACTGAAGTGCCAAGCTGAGCCATGCCAGAGTCCATCAGGACAGAAATGTCAGGAGAAACAAATGGTACTTCCCTTGTTGTTCCTTTGTTTAGCTGGCAGTACTGGGAAGAGCAGTGTTTTGACAGGTAAACGCTTGAAACATTTCTCATTGTTTTTCCAATTACCGTGGAGATATTGCACTGGGCATCGATTTGATGGGCACCAGACCTCAACTGGATTTTTTCAAACATTGCACTAAGCAGCTCCACCATCTGTAGCAATGGCTTTCACAAGCTGCAAGATGGGGTTGTCACTGTTGTTCCTGACAACATTTTGAAATGCTGAGCTGTCACAGAAAGCACAGCATAAGCACTGACAAAAAGCATCAAATCCACATGTGTTCAGCACAGACATTGTTGATTTCCCAACTCTAATAGGTTGCAGGTTTCCATTTTTTAATAGTCCCACTTTCACTCTTTTTGTCCCAAAAGATGGATCTGCATGGAGCCATTCAGTGCAGGAGGAGAGATAAGAAGTCCTCTTCCTTTTTTTGGGTGGCAGAATTAGTCCCCTCCAATTTTCTACCACATCTTCATCTGTTGGAGGAATGTTTGTGGTTTCATCGGATTCCGCAGAATGGTGAGAATCCATTCTTCTCTTGGCTTCAGCACTGTGGGTGGCCATGGATGCAGAGTTTGTTTCTGTAACTTTTGTTAATCCAGGTGTTTCCTCATCATTGTTTGCTTTTGCAGAACAAATCCGCATATTGCCGTCAATGAAGGAAAGATGACGAGAAATAAAGCCATCAAGTCGAATGGGCAAGTTCTCATGTTTAAAAAGGCCATGTTTTATATTTTTGAATTCTGCTTCAACAGTGGCTGAGCTTGCTGTGAGGCTGGTGCTTTTGAAGAGGGGGACCATTACTCCTGTCCAAAGTGGTAAGTAACTTGCAAGTCTTATTATGTGTGGAACAATCTCGGGGAGGAAATGGATGTTATCCCTATCCCCATTGGCTGCAGCGAGTGACCTGCTCTTCTCGCATATGTTTGATACCCAGTCTCGTAGGTCAGTCTGGATCTCATCAAAAGAATCCACTTGATGCACGTCCTTTGTGTCTTCGGCTGGAATGATGATGGAGTCTTCTGTAATCTGGGTTTTTAGGTATTTTTTGCACCTCTCTGATTCAAGAGGGACTCCAGAGCTATCATCACCCTCTGCCTCACTGAGGGCCACAACAGTGATGGCATGTATCAGCTGTTTTGCATGGTCCAAGCACTGTGATTGAAGAAGCTTTGCTATTGCTCTGACAAAGAAGTCTTTGACACGGTGTGACTTGTTTTTCAGGCAGTCCCACTGGCAGATCATCTTTATGCAGTGTGCCACATCAACCCTGATAAAACAAGGAGGAAGTTTTGCAGTCTGGTTTCCAACTAGCACACGGAAGCATTCGTTAATGTATGCCTTCAGATTGGGTTCCGGCGTGAAGGCCTTCACCAGGGCACCGAGAATAGCCAGGGAGAAGTCACTCACGGCTTCCTTTGGTACAGCAGCACCTGTACGAAGCCATTCTGTCAGCCATGTTGCAATTGCATTAATGTCGTGTCTCTCTGACAGCATTTGCACAACTGGGACTGAGCAGTTGTCCCCTGTCAGAACACCTTGATATAAGAAGATGTGGCCAGATGTTCCATTTGGTCTCACCAGTCTTCTCACAACTGAGCCAGTTGCATCAAAGCAAACTACTGAGGGACATTTTTTGGACAATGCATTATATACATGTAGCTGAGTTGGACTCCAATAGTGGCAGAAGAACTTGTCCAGACCAATGTCTCTTATACTACCACTGTGAGGTGTGCTATATTTTAATAACTGCAAAGACAAAATGGGATCTTTGTCGCCTAATTCCAAATCTCTTCTCTCCTTCTTGGCTTTTCGTAGGGTGGCCAAATTTGGAAGGTGACTTGGCTCAGGATCTCCAACATCCATCAAATCTGATGCCTTTGCTGACCTCCATACAGCTGGCTCCATCCTGCCCTCACACAGCTCTTTTGAAATCTGTGCACGAAGGTTTCCAGACATGAACCTCTTGGACTTCCCGGTGTGCAGGGAGATATCTGTGTCTTCGATGGAACACTGGAGCACCATTGGGCTGTTGACTGTTGGCTCTCTGTCACATGTCATTTTAACATGGCCTTGACACTCTTTACAGAAGCCTTTGATGTCTATGTATTTGCTAGTGACAGTTGGATAAACCTTTGCTCTCTGGAATACAAATGTACATGTGCTTTTGATCTTTTTCCAAATCAGATGGTTAATTACATGACTCCAAGTACCAGGCTTCAGAATCATATATTCTCTTTTGCCAGAAGATGAAAACTTGTCATTATACACCACTTTTTCAGGTACAAATTTGGTCCATTCCTCAAAAGGAACTTCAAGCTGAAAACCTGAGCAGTCGTCTTGTCCAGGAGAAATGGAGCCAGAGTCACACTCCACACTGTCCACACTACTCTCAGGGTCACTTTCCTGCTCATTGATGTTCAAACATGACCAGATGTTGTGCCTGTTTAACTTAACAAAAGTGTACAGAGCTTTTGGAGACATCTTGTTTTCCAGCTGCTGGCTTAATTCTGTCCAAACAGTGGCAGATGGAATGGCTATTTTGCCATTTAGAAGGATAGCCTCTTTTGAAGTGCAGAGAACTGCAAAAAGGGAATCCTTGTCTATTACTGGCTGTCGAGGCATCTAGTTAAAGAATAAAAAGGCTTTGATTAGCATTTACAAAAATATTATTCTGGCCAATATAATCTCACAAGCCAAAAAACATTGATATTCCAGCATTATTTCACAACTCAAAAGTTTTTTAAATTGGTGTTCTCGCTTGTGTGCCATTTATGCTGGATTGCAATTATCGTATGTAGTATCTGTGGGGTCTACTGATGTGCCTAAACATCCATGACTGAATATGAATGTAAAAGCTGCAAGATTAAGTCTTGCAGAATCTTTGTTTCGACATGTTTAAAAAATCTGGACTTCATATTGAATTGAATTGTAGATATACATAAATATATATGCAAGGCATGCAACCATGCATCCCTCTCTGCTAATTGATGGCTGGATTGCAGTGGCAGCAGTGAGTCAGTGTTTTATCTAAAACTTCACCATTATTAGTTTGCTTACCTTGTACAAAAATCAAATTTTGGGTTGGAAAAATTCTGATGTAAATTTTTCATAAAAGCACTATTCGATGTTTTAAAAGCTACTTTTCTGTGGAAAACGTTGAATGGGAAGTTTACATTTCTACCGCCAAAAAAGGTCACCGGCTCACTGTGGTGGGGGTCATCACATGGGTGGAGCCAATCCCTATGACATTATGTGAGAACTTCAAATATCAAAGTTGCCAAATACTCTTTTAAAAATTCTTACATTCAATGTCATACATTAGAACTTAAAGCTCGCTGCATTTCAAATTGTATTTAAACGATAGTAAATTACTTGGTTAAATGAATTGTTAGCCAATGGGCGACATCCCGTGCACTTCCGGTTTTGTCCAGCATACCGGAGTTTATCAACCATTTTTTTTTTTTGTTTTGTTTTTTAACCTTTTTGTTGCAAAATCTGCCGAAAATAAAAGTCAACGATGTGAATAGGATTATTAAGACCACCTTCAAAAAAGCACCGTTATAAAAGAACATTTTCAAGTAATGACAGGTACACAAGGTCACAAGTTATAAACATTACAATCATAGCAGTCGCAGACCACGTCAGATTTAGGGCTAGGTGTATGTGGGCTGCAGCTGGTGTTTTTTCTCCCCCATTTGTGAGACGATAATATTAAATTACTGTGGAGAAAGCTAAATGTATTTGTGACTTAGCTGACATTGCCATCTAAAGCACATTTCTTTAAATGAGACGAAAAACAAAAATTCATCATTTTTATTAAGAAATAAAGTGTAAACAATATGAGAAGGCACACATTTTACAACAGCAAATACAACAGTAGACTACTCTGGTTTGTTTTGGAGCAAGATGGGGGGATGGTGACGTCATCGGCCGAAATTATAATTCATAATATCTCAGAGACGAAAGCAGCACAAACGCCAGTTTTAACGGCACAAACCAGCACAAACGGAGCACTAAAAAAATAGACTACTTTGGTTTGTTTTGGAGCAAGATGGGGGGATGGTGACCTTTGGATGACCTAAAAAATAATCTTTAATATTTCAGAAACCAAAGCAGCACAAACGAAAATTTTAACGGCACAAACCAGCACAAACGGAGCACTAACCGATCAATCTATTTGCTTGAATTTTTCACGTGGGTGGGGTGTCAGCTTCACTCAGCTCTCACACTGGTGTGAACTCACGTGCACAACCTCGTCCACAGAGGGGGAGGGGTTTGGGGGGCGGTTTGGAGCTTGGTAGAGGTTGGGGGAGGGACCTGAAAGTTGTATCAGTTCGAATTTTCCGACTTTAGACTCGCAATTTTGAAAACCTGCCAACTGCAGCTTTAAGTAACTAAGCAACCATAAGAAACCTTGGATCAAGGTGAGGACTCTGGGTTTCAGGTGTAGACGGGAGGTGCTGCTCTTTACTTCCATGTCCTCTGTGTTGATGGAGAAGTATCTTGAAACAGAAGAAAAACAGACAAATAGATTAATGATAAAATACACACACACAAAGAGACAGACTCACATGCACGTTCAAACTCACAACTTCAAACAAAGATTTACTTCTGTAATGTTTACTGTTAAAGTTTAAAGAACTAACCCACCCATAGAAAAGTTTTATCTGTGACATCAGCACAAACCATGGCTTACCTGAGTCCATATTCAGAAGTCCCGCCACTCCTGGGTCCTGGTGAGGTACTACTCTTCTCTACTTTGGTGCCCTTCTCAGGGTTTATGGAGAAGAAGCACCTTGGGAAACAGAAGAAAAAAGACTAAGTGTATTAATGATAATGTAACTTCCAAAACAACAACAATAAAATACCACATCAAGCCACTTTTTTACTTTAGTTGTTGTTGTTCCAGTTTAATACGGAGAAAATGTTGGCTGAATCCAAAAGGACACACCTCTGCAGGAACTCTGGATGCCAGCTTGGATGGAGTGGATGTTGAAGCTGTAGCAGCTTCCAAACATCATCCGACACAAAGGAGGGGATGTTCTCTTCAACAATGGTTCTGTCAACACTGAGCATGAACCGCGTGGAAGTAAAGACAGACAGACAGACTCAGACTGAATCACAGACAGACAGGCAGGCAGACAGACTCAGACTGAATCACAGACAGACAGACAGACAGACAGGCAGACTCAGACTGAATCACAGACAGACAGACAGACAGGCAGACAGACAGACTCAGACTGAATCACAGACAGGCAGACAGACAGACTCAGACTGAATCACAGACAGGCAGACAGACAGGCAGACTCAGACTGATTCACAGACAGACAGACTCAGACTGATTCACAGACAGACAGACAGACAGGCAGACAGACTCAGACTGAATCACAGACAGACAGACAGACAGGCAGACAGACAGACTCAGACTGAATCACAGACAGGCAGACAGACAGACTCAGACTGAATCACAGACAGACAGACAGACAGGCAGACAGACAGGCAGACTCAGACTGATTCACAGACAGACAGACAGACAGGCAGGCAGACAGACTCAGACTGAATCACAGACAGACAGACAGACTCAGACTGATTCACAGACAGACAGACAGACAGACAGACAGACAGGCAGACAGACTCAGACTGAATCACAGACAGACAGACAGACAGACAGACAGACAGACAGACACTCAGACTGATTCACAGACAGACAGACAGACAGACTCAGACTGATTCACAGACAGACAGACAGACAGGCAGGCAGGCAGACAGACAGACTCAGACTGATTCACAGACAGACAGACAGACAGGCAGACAGACTCAGACTGATTCACAGACAGACAGACAGACAGACAGACAGACAGACAGACAGACACTCAGACTGATTCACAGACAGACAGACAGACAGACTCAGACTGATTCACAGACAGACAGACAGACAGACAGACAGACTCAGACTGAATCACAGACAGACAGACAGACAGACAGACTCAGACTGATTCACAGACAGACAGACAGACAGACAGACTCAGACTGAATCACAGACAGACAGACAGACAGACTCAGACTGATTCACAGACAGACAGACAGACAGACTCAGACTGAATCACAGACAGACAGACAGACAGACAGACAGACAGGCAGACAGACTCAGACTGAATCACAGACAGACAGACAGACAGACAGACTCAGACTGATTCACAGACAGACAGACAGACAGACAGACTCAGACTGATTCACAGACAGACAGACAGACAGACTCAGACTGATTCACAGACAGACAGACAGACAGACAGACTCAGACTGATTCACAGGCAGACAGACAGACAGACAGACAGACAGACAGACAGACTCAGACAGACAGACTCAGACTGATTCACAGACAGACAGACAGACAGACACTCAGACTGATTCACAGACAGACAGACAGACAGACTCAGACTGATTCACAGACAGACAGACAGACAGGCAGGCAGACAGACAGACAGACTCAGACTGATTCACAGACAGACAGACAGACAGGCAGACAGACTCAGACTGATTCACAGACAGACAGACAGACAGGCAGGCAGGCAGACAGACAGACTCAGACTGATTCACAGACAGACAGACAGACAGACTCAGACTGAATCACAGACAGACAGACAGACAGACTCAGACTGATTCACAGACAGACAGACAGACAGACTCAGACTGAATCACAGACAGACAGACAGACAGACTCAGACTGAATCACAGACAGACAGACAGACAGACTCAGACTGATTCACAGACAGACAGACAGACAGACTCAGACTGAATCACAGACAGACAGACAGACTCAGACTGATTCACAGACAGACAGACAGACAGACTCAGACTGAATCACAGACAGACAGACAGACAGACAGACAGACAGACAGACTCAGACTGATTCACAGACAGACAGACAGACAGACTCAGACTGAATCACAGACAGACAGACAGACAGACTCAGACTGATTCACAGACAGACAGACAGACAGACTCAGACTGATTCACAGACAGACAGACAGACAGACAGGCAGACAGACAGACAGACAGACAGACAGACTCAGACTGATTCACAGGCAGACAGACAGACAGACAGACAGACAGACAGACAGACTCAGACTGATTCACAGACAGACAGACAGACAGACAGACAGACAGGCAGACAGACAGACAGACAGACAGAGGATTTCTACAGTTCACAATAACAAAAACTGGACTTCGCACAGACAGTAATGGTCGGAGTTCAGGGTAGCTGGTCCCTCTGTACTGTCCTCCTCATTAAAAAGCATCATCTCTTCCTTTTCCTCCATCAGGCCATCAGCAGCAGGAGCATTTCTTTCCCATCTTCAGAGCAGCCGCTCAGCTCAGCACCTCAACATTCCCCCCCGCTGCAGCCGGCAGGAACTTCATGAAGTTCAGGAGCCGTTTCCCCTTCAGGTCCACATTCTGTAGGAACGTTTCTTTGAATGCTCCTTACATGCACACCCAGGCCAAGTTCCCTGAACCAGGAGGGCCAGCCTTCCAGGAGGTATTTCATATTTCCCCTGGTTTACTTGTTTACGCTGTGTGGAGAATGTCGACTTCATTAACTGTTTGATCTCCTCCGGATTTGCTTTAGTTTGCTGCCACATCCGCCTCAGTTCTTCTGGCTTCTCTTGCTGGCTCTCTGGGGTTTCTCAGGAGTTTTACATCCCACCTGATGCACCCATAGGTGTCCTGGATCGCTGCTCTTTGTTCTGGAGGGACTTCATCTGTGTCAGAATCCTCGATGTGACTCTTTCTTTTTCTTATTTTTGTGTTGGAGATCTCTTCACATTTTCTATTGTATTTTGCAGTTGTTTCACAGAGAGTGGTACCCTGAGCCTATAACATAAGCTTTTGGATACTTTGCAACAGGCCCGAGGCTAGGGTATTTTTAGTGGTGCCAAGGCACCACCGTGAGATAGCTCGGCACCCCCTGGCTCAGCACATTTTTAAAATATTATATTACGCAAAAACACATTTTTTTTGCTCAAAAATGCATTATTTTAGTGACCATTTTATTTATTTTCGAGCATTTGTTTTTGTTTTAACTCTTTACTCCCAAAATAAATGTTGAGTTATCTTCAACACTTCAAAACTAATACGGCTCCAAAATGTATAAATGTACTAGTTCGCCTCAATTAGTGAGAAATAATGTGCCTGTGAGCATTGGGGGCTGGGCCCCCCTAAAGACCAGATCCTAAAATCGCCCCTGCTTTGCAACCATCTTTCTGGCAATATCTGTTGGGGTCCTCTTACTCCCTGAAGAATTTCTTCGCATCAGATCGGAAAATACAATGCGGACCATCTCCCTTCTTAGACGAGGGCTCGGCCGTTTTCTCCTCCTGAGAGCCTGAATTAGTTCTTCTCCCTCTTTCTCCAAAGTTCTGCCAATCTCTGTCCACCAGTTTTGGGAGTTTACTTGCTCCCTGTGCTGTTTCACTGCAGTGTCGTACAGCTGCTGTACAAACGCACCTCCTGACTGAGCCTGGTCTCACATTGGTCCATCCGGTTTGTCGTTCTCGACTGGTGCACGACAACACGCTGCGCCGTCTTTTCAAGGCGAGCGCCAGGCCTGAAACGTCATTTTGACGTCACGGTCCGCCACCGCCGTGAGTGACACGTCAACTGTACTCCGCCTTTATGCTCCGCGCCAAGTGTTCCCGTGATAACGTAACGTCCAATGACAGCAGAGTTCACAAACGGTGCTGCTCTGTGAGTGGTGGCTGCAGTTTGAAATTCTAACGAGGCATTTCTGTCTGCGGGGAAAAAAATAATCTGCAGCACTACTACAGAGCATACACACAACGGAGGTCTCAGTTCTAAACATGTTTTATAGTTACTCTCAACGTCTTCATGTTATAGTTACAGCATTTAACTGGAAATCACAACATATGAATTTGTAAAATGTTATAGCTACAGTTTATTTCAGTTCTTCAAAATACACTATATTATAGTTTGAACTGTATTGCGTTGGTTCAATTATTATAATTTGTCCATGTTTATAATACAGTAACATATAAATTCTACAGCTGTAAAGCACTTTGAATTGCCTTGTGTACGAATTGTGCTCTACAAATGAAATTGCCTTGCCTTGCCTACAAGGAAATATGATCCTTTTCAAATATACTAACTGTAAAATTAACAATTATTCATTGTTTTAAATTATACACTTATTCATTGTTTTTCTTGTTACAGATTTTTGATGTCATGATTTTACGGCATCTTAATGTTAATTTCACAGATATTTCATTTTTTTCCCCATATTTTTAACATCTTAATTCTGTATAAATTAAGGTGCGTTCTTGCTTAATTGTTAACAGTTTTATACCGTAAATTTAAAAGTACACATCACCAAAAACGTAATTTAAACAGCATAATAACGTTAATTTTGTGTGATTACATGTTTGTGACATAACAGTATTTCCTTGTTAATTTGACCAACTTTTTTTATTTCCACAGTAAAATGATTTAACATGATTTTTTACATATTGTTATAGTAAAAATGAATGTTCAACACCGTTTGTTAATTTAAGGTAATTGCATGTATCTACTACACTGATATACTGTTTTCAATTTGACAGTGTTTTACTGTAAATTTTCCGAACATTTCTTACAGTGTAGGTTTTCTGTTGTAAACACACACACTGGCAGCTCATCCAGCAGCTGTTGATGTCTCTGCCAAGTGATCTGGAGATCTTTGGCTCGTGGAGCTTTTTGGCTGCAGACATTGAGACAAAAGAAAAAGATTCTCCAATAATTATTTAGTAAGAGAGTCTGATTTGAGTTAGACTCACAGTGAAAGTCTCAGCAAGTTTTCGCTAGCAGGTAGTAGATGTTTTTTTCAAAGATTAATATGAAAAAAGTGGAATATTTCCATCCAGTAAAAGGATATTTCCATCCAGTAAAAGGTTTGCTCTTTGTTGAATTCAGAATACAGTTTTCAATTTGTCTTATATAATTCCATAAAAGGAGATTCGTTTTTTTGTAACAATTTATTTCTTTAATATGGGCAAACATTTTTATAAAAATACAATGTTCACTTGTACAACTGTATTATAATAACAATCTTACTTATCATTGACCTAATTTAAAGAACAACAAAGAAAACAAGATGTTGATTGAAAATAATTTATTTCTTCAACATTCTGTTGCCTGTGGCTACATTGAACAGTAACGTATGTACTGACAACACAATTTCACTTGAGAAATCGCTGTGTTTGTCCACAGCAGAAAAAGTAGCTGATTAAAAAAAACACTGGAAAAATACCACACTTCCTGAACCTGCGTCAGCCTTTCCAAATTGGAACAAGCCAACGTTTTCTATTAACCTTGTAGCACCCAATCATATGAATAGTCATTGATAAAAATCTTTTTGGCTCTTCTTGCATCTTTTTGGGTGGGAATAAACCAATATTTTTGGAATTTTTGGAATTGGGCTATTTTTGATCATTTTAGGCAATGTTGCATATTTGCAGCTGTGGGCTTTCCTGATTACTTTTGTTCACAAAACCAAGTCATTCTCTGCAGATCGTTTGGCAAAAAAGGTATAGTGAAAGTTCACCAGTAACTGCTGCTACCACAATAAAATGTATATAATAGTGCTTTATCCTTAATACAAAGTGCGGAACGCAACCATCATAAACTTTCCATTCAACAATAAAAATGTAATGTAAATAAAAAATGTGCACATGAAGCTAATAAAAAAATGCAAAAAAATAATCATAATAATACAATTTGGAGACCTGAGCTCCCATTAGCGCTGTGAAAGGTGGACAAAGCAGACCACACCAAACGAGACCAGAACCAATTAGAACAGACCACCGCAAAGCAGAGTGTAATTCACTGAGCCAAGAAAATGATTGCTGTGACAACTGTCGGCACATAAAATGTAATGTAAAAAAATATTACACATGAATGTAAATAATGTATGTAAATTTAAAAAATCAAATAATGTAATGTAAATAAATAAAAAGCTTGTTGCATATCTGCAACTGTGGGTGCTACAAGGTTAAAATATTCAAACAATCACACATTTTCTTTTGCAAATTTTAGTCAGTATTTACTTGGCACATGACGGCCTATGCTTGCTTTGCTGCTTTGTCCTGACGCCTGGAGTCTGCACATTATTACTAACTTTCGTTACACATACTCAGTAAAAATCTTCAGTGTACTTTGTCCAAAAAAAGACAACCGAATGTTCAAATGAAAGCTGCCCATCTCATGTTGGCTGTGCCTGTTCACCAGTGTAAGCACTGCAGGTGTTCAGTAGCAGAACCACAGTAACCTGACGGTGAGATATGTTCCAGTAACCTGGGATTGTTGACTTAAAAAAAATGTCAATTTAATATTAACATTTTATACATTTGTTTTAACACCAAACAGCAGATTAGTTTGTTTGAGCTCCATTTTGATGAGACCAAAGATGGGGGAGAACCCACTGCTTATTATATTATCTGATGTTAATAAAGGGCAGGAATAAGAGAAAACCTTGAAAAACACGTCTCATTTGTAACTCAGTGTTATATTGTCTTTTATACTCTTTAATGCATTTTGTTGATGAAACATTTGTACTTTTAATGAGTCACACTTTTAAAAGCTTTTTATTGTTGGAGTAATTGGAATCTTTTTGCACCTAATAAGAACTTAACAAAATGTTTACGTGAACAAAGCACCTTACCTTACTTTCATTTAATTTATCCTATTTATAACCATTACTCGGTCAAGCCTAAACTCAACCAAAAGACTGCATCTGAACTTTTTACATTTCAAATAGTTTTTTAAAGAGGTCCAAGAGGATCGCATTCATCCCACCTCCTTGAGGGTTTTACATTAAGATGTGTAGATGGAGTTCTGCTCACCCTGTTCCAGTGAGATTCTGAATGATGATGCCCTACCCCAGACCTGTTCTGCCCTGCCCCAGACCTGTTCTGCCCTACCCCAGATCGGTCCTACCCCAGACCTGTTCTGCCCTACCCCAGACCTGTTCTGCCCTGCCCCAGACCTGTTCTGCCCTACCCCAGATCGGTCCTACCCCAGACCTGTTCTGCCCTACCCCAGACCTGTTCTGCCCTACCCCAGACCTGTTCTGCCCTGCCCCAGACCTGTTCTGCCCTACCCCAGATCGGTCCTACCCCAGACCTGTTCTGCCCTACCCCAGACCTGTTCTGCCCTACCCCAGACCTGTTCTGCCCTACCCCAGATCGGTCCTACCCCAGACCTGTTCTGCCCTACCCCAGACCTGTTCTGCCCTACCCCAGACCTGTTCTGCCCTACCCCAGATCGGTCCTACCCCAGACCTGTTCTGCCCTGCCCCAGACCTGTTCTGCCCTGCCCCAGACCTGTTCTGCCCTACCCCAGACCTGTTCTGCCCTACCCCAGACCTGTTCTGCCCTGCCCCAGACCTGTTCTGCCCTACCCCAGACCTGTTCTGCCCTGCCCCAGACCTGTTCTGCCCTACCCCAGATCGGTCCTACCCCAGACCTGTTCTGCCCTACCCCAGACCTGTTCTGCCCTGCCCCAGACCTGTTCTGCCCTACCCCAGACCTGTTCTGCCCTGCCCCAGACCTGTTCTGCCCTGCCCCAGACCTGTTCTGCCCTGCCCCAGACCTGTTCTGCCCTACCCCAGATCGGTCCTACCCCAGACCTGTTCTGCCCTGCCCCAGACCTGTTCTGCCCTACCCCAGACCTGTTCTGCCCTACCCCAGACCTGTTCTGCCCTACCCCAGACCTGTTCTGCCCTGCCCCAGACCTGTTCTGCCCTGCCCCAGACCTGTTCTGCCCTGCCCCAGACCTGTTCTGCCCTACCCCAGACCTGTTCTGCCCTACCCCAGACCTGTTCTGCCCTGCCCCAGACCTGTTCTGCCCTACCCCAGATCGGTCCTACCCCAGACCTGTTCTGCCCTACCCCAGACCTGTTCTGCCCTGCCCCAGACCTGTTCTGCCCTACCCCAGACCTGTTCTGCCCTGCCCCAGACCTGTTCTGCCCTACCCCAGACCTGTTCTGCCCTGCCCCAGACCTGTTCTGCCCTACCCCAGATCGGTCCTACCCCAGACCTGTTCTGCCCTACCCCAGACCTGTTCTGCCCTGCCCCAGACCTGTTCTGCCCTACCCCAGACCTGTTCTGCCCTGCCCCAGACCTGTTCTGCCCTGCCCCAGACCTGTTCTGCCCTGCCCCAGACCTGTTCTGCCCTACCCCAGATCGGTCCTACCCCAGACCTGTTCTGCCCTGCCCCAGACCTGTTCTGCCCTACCCCAGACCTGTTCTGCCCTACCCCAGACCTGTTCTGCCCTACCCCAGACCTGTTCTGCCCTGCCCCAGACCTGTTCTGCCCTACCCCAGATCGGTCCTACCCCAGACCTGTTCTGCCCTACCCCAGACCTGTTCTGCCCTGCCCCAGACCTGTTCTGCCCTACCCCAGACCTGTTCTGCCCTACCCCAGACCTGTTCTCAAACTGATAGTCAGGTTCACTGTGTACAAATATGTACTTTTGTGGGAATTTTTGGGGGATTTGTTGACCTATACATTTTTGGAATCTGCAGACCTTGGGGATTCCAAAAACCAATGTTGCCACTTGAACAGACACCTGTATGGTGGCCATTTTGGAATTTCAAAACGGGTGCCATAAAATACAAAATTTCAGCCACCTTGGCCTCTAAACAACCTAAAAACTCAATTTAACATGCCAATCCTAATCTGAGGGGCTAACCCAGTGTAAGAGTATGAGGGCATCAACAGGAACGTGTTCTGAAAAAGCTGACAACGGTGACCTCTAGCGGACAAACTGAGTAACTGCATGCAGACACAGAGACAGGCTTTCTGCACAGGAAGAATATTCATGTGTTAGGGACCAAATGTGTTCAGATTACAGTTTGTTTCTTTGAATCTATTTAATCAGATGCTGCCTGTGACACCATAAGGAGGCTGAGTACACATACGTCTACAACTAAAGCAAACCTAAACATCCTAAGGTTGGCCAGAGAAAAGAACTCCATCTCCCATGGTCCCACAGTTTTCAGCCCAGCTTCACGCGGAGCAGCAGCTGGGAGGGTGTCCGGGCTGCGTCAGAGCAGCACGGAGACACAGCGGGACACTGTTTGCCTCATCAATGAAGACTCTGGCCGCAGGAAGCAGCAGCATCTACTGAGAGAAACATGACCAAAGACCCTGAAGTGGAGCGCATCGCCAAAAAACTGGATAAGATGGTGCTGAAAAAGGACACGGTGAGTGGCACCGCTGCGGGACGCGTCAGGTGATGAGTGGACCTTTAACTGCTGAGAGGGGAACATTCTGGAAACACGGACAGTCTGTCTAAACTGTGTTTCCTGAGCTGCGGGGGGTGTTTCAGCCACAACACGCTGGTTATGGTCGGTGTTTGGTTTGTTTGGATCTCTGGCATTGTTCAGGAAAAGCTGCCAATCAAAAGCGACGCACCTGGAATGAGTTGTCTCAGCAAAGAGTTCATCAGTTCCAACCATGCTGCGTGAGTTTAAAGAGGCTGTAGTTTGTCTTTTAGTGCTCAAATCCAGCTTTCAGTTGGTGCTCACATAAATGCAGATAATGCAGATAATCTCAGTTCCTGCAGGAGCTGAGATTATCTGCATTTATAAAGGCTAGGAGAAAATGGCTGAACACCAACATGTAGTTTTAAAGAAGTTTACATCAAGTCATTACCAGAGGTGTGACCAGAATGGCATGTGTGGGTGGGCAGTTAGCTCATCTGGGGGGGCAGAAAACAATACCTGAAAAAAATCGGTGGAAAACCACTACTACAACTTCAAGCATAATAATAATAATAATGATAAAAATAATAATAATAATAGTAATTATTCAATTCAGTAATGAAAATTACACTAGCATAAATCATGACCGTCAATTTTAATTTTAATTAACATGCTCCACATTCTCCATTGAGGGTTTAAATTCAAGTAGATACTTGGGGCAAGACATCCAGCCAACTCCAGCTTTTTATTACCTTCATTAAGTCTACATTTCAGATCATTATATACAACACATTTTTTTTCAGCAGCAAGGGGTTAAGGTTACGGAGGGGGGGGGGGACACGATAACAAAACATAAATAAGCTATAAACTTTGCAGATATATGCTTTTTTTAAATCACCACCTGCATTTATTCTATCAATACAAGACACAAACAGAGATAATAAATCGAGGCCTTTTTTCTGGCCAGTTTTCTTTGGATGGACAGGGCATTTCTCAGGGGGGCAGGACTTGTTCCCGGGGGGGCATTTGATCCTCAAATGTCCACATACAGTATGTTGACTGTAAGAATGTTAAATATCTGCACATTTAAACTTATGGAAAATAATTCCAATTTGTTTTTCAAAAACCTTCTGGAATACAATCAAATGAGCATTTTAAATGGACTTCTTTTTATTTCAGGCTGCTTTTCAAACACAGATTTAATAAGTTGTGTACAGTCCAGTGATAATTGCCATCATAAAGCCTTTTAAAATGCCCTTTAAAGAATTGGTTCTGCTCAACACACATAATGGTTGAGTCCATTCTTTTCAATTGAACATCTTTAAGGACCAATTTATAGTTTCCACGTTGAGTCTTTGTTGGCCAGAGTGAGGAAATATCGGGATCTTTCCATAAGGATCCACGGTGACTTTCATCCACTTAAGTTGGTTGTGTATATTTAAACATGGGGAAACATAATGATAAAGTTAGCCTCTCTTTTTTGCATTGGCAGACAAATCAAAGCTGTGGATTTTACATCGGATGAAATGAAAGCTAGATTTCTAATCTGCCTCCTGTTCTGTTTCAAAGCCCATGCAAGTAAAATCAGGTGCTCACAGTAAACACTGGCCCATAATTTGCCTGTAATTTAATGCATTTTCATAACAAAATGGTGCTTTTTTTTTTTTCCACTGCAAAATGTGTGAAATATGCTCGACTGAAAAATTAGACGCTCAACTGAGGCCCAATAAATGCAGCTCCTTACATGCATTAACTGCAGTTATTATTTGTTGGTATCCAAGGCTTCTTTGATTCTAAAGCCCCTTTCACACTGCGACCCGCTATCTTAGCGGGTCCAAATTGCACCTTCGACCCGCGTCGAGCAATGTGAACGCTTGGCGTGTCAGGGTGACCCGTGTCGCCTGAAGCCGAGTTCAGGGGGCGTTGCCTAGTGGCAGAGCGTCACACGAAACACATAAAATGCTGGGCGTGTACAATGACGTAGGCACAAGCCATGCGTCGGAGGTAGGGTGAAATACACCTGTCTGCATCAAATTTTTCAAACAAACGATGGCGGGACACCTTGAGAACTCATTTTTGCAATGCAGTTCATGGAGATGTTACTTTACGGTGCGTCTTGCTGCGTGGGAAACCGCGCTCTCCCATCTTTCTCGCCAGCCCTTCCAGCAGAGGTCCATCTTTCACCGTCCCCGACATGTGGCGGAAAATAACGTCCTCTGCTCGGAGGCTGAGGAGCTCGCGGACCTCCTTGTCTCCCCAGTTGGCCATATTAAAAAATGTCTCCAACTTGATGTAGGCTAAAACAGAGTAAAACTTGTCCTCACCTGTCGCTGTTGTTCTGAATCAGCTGTCCATTCTGTCTTTTAAACTCCTCACGTCACGCCCACGTCCGACCCGCGTCGATTGTGTTCACATCAAACTCGGCTCGGCAAAAAGACTAGGGTCCGACGCGGGTCGAAAGGCGAGTCGAGCTGACGCGGCAGCCCGGGTCGGCAGTGTGAACACAACAGCGGACACGCTAAATTCGCGAATTAAACGCGGGTTATTCGGCAGTGTGAAAGGGGCTTAAGAGTTGTTGTTAAAGGTAACATTACTTGGTGGCAGTGGTGCACCTGATATTAATGATGGTGTACTGCCTCCCCCTGATGTGACTGATACCCATATTACCCACAATCACCAATGGGGGCTTCATCCTCTGCATAGTGTCAGCAGCCCCCTCCCCCTGAGTCACCACCACTTGGTAACACTACATGAATCTATCTAGTGATAAACAACTGTGGCGAACTCAAGTCTCAAGTGAATTCAATATGAAAAGTCCCATTTCCACTATGCAGTCTGGTACGGGTCGGTTCAGAACGGTTCGCTTATGGCGCTTTTCCACTAGCTCGCTTCGGCTCGGCTCGGCGCTATTGCGTGTTTCCACTAGCACGCCGTACCTGCAACCGGGACGATTTTCCGTACCACCTCAGCCCTGGTTCCAAGCGGGCCGAAGCGTTACTAAAACGTGACGTCAGCCGACTGCCTTCCACTGATTGGGCGATGAGTGTTGTCACTGGAAGCGTCATAACGCGGATAATAAAAGCTAGCGTTAGCAACCGTTAGCTTACCTCCAAACGTCGTCTTTTTGAAGCTCGTAACAAAACTCTCCGGTACTTTTCAATACTGTTTTGTCTGGCGGCCAGGAGTCTTCTCTGGCTCTCTTCTCTTGCCTTCTGTGCGACAAAAAGCCGCAGGGTGAGCAGCAACACGCGCAGCCGTGTTAAGACGACCCCGCCCACGTCCAGGAGGCACCAAGTGTAATGGAAACACAACCAAACCGAGCCGTGTAGAGCCGTGTAGAGGTAGTGGAAAAGCGCCATTATTTCAGTGTTTCCATTATCACGAAAGCGTACCGGTACCATGGAAGCCGTTACCATGTCTGTAACCCTTCTGCTTGGGGTACCGAGCACAGAGGACCGGTTCCAGGCTCTGCTCTCCGGTGTTGGTGAGGAGGCTGTGCAGCGGGAGCTCAATGGCGCTGTGCCAAACGAAAAAGTTTTCCAGCTGATTGCTGCAAAAATGGCAGAGAGTGGTTTCAACCGGACCGCGAGCCAGTGTGGCATTAAGCTGAAGAAGCTTGGATGTTATTTACGCTTCGGCACGCACTCCGCCCACCCCTGAGGGTCCCCTTTGTACAGTGGGAACGCAAAGCTGACCCCAAAGCGACCCGAGCCGTACCATACTGACAGTGGAAACGAGGCTATACTTAACCTTTGGGAGGCCCCAGCGACATTCCCCTGTGGTGATGTTGGTTCAAAGGTGGAGATTTCCACACCATCGCCTTATTTACCACAACCTTTCTCCCACCAGACCTGCTCCAGAACTAATCTAATAACTAATAACTAAGAATGGGAAAGAATTAGAAAGAGAACAGAATGAAGTAATAGAAAGATGTTATTTTTTTGTTTTTCTGTTATCTCTGTATCCTCTTCAAACACTACACGCTGCAACATGAAACTTGCTTCTCTACTGCAAGTCGAACAGGTCACTGAAATAATGGAAAAAGTTGTAGTGTGAAAGGTTAACTTCCTAAACTGACCCAACATGGCCCGGAGGTCAGATTCTTAAATCACAGGGGGTTCCTTTCTAAAGTTCCTGTGGCATCTCTTCTCCGTGTCTGTTTTTCGTCACACGTTTGAACCTTATTACAGTTATTACACAGTAACAGTTTTCCTGCAAAGAAAGCCACGGAAGCTTGTCAAGTTTTTGTTAATATTTTTGTGAATTGATGTTCACCTCACCAGAATTAGTTATTGACCAAACAAACAACTCCAACACTCAGGTGAACGTCTACAAATGTGTTATTTTTGACGGTGAAGTCTCGATATCAAAACTCCGTCTCCTTGGCAACGAGAAGCCCCCAGTGGAGAAGAGAAACCTACCACAACTTGCCAGGCAACTTGAAAGTCCACGGAAATTCATCCACAACCAGCTGACAACTGAGAAATGTGTTCAATGTTCCCTTCAATGTTACTCTCTATGGAACAATCAGCTGTGCGCCAACCTTTACGTCACGGACCCGTCTGCGTCACGGACCCGTCTGCGTCACGGACCCGTCTGCCTCACGGACCCGTCTGCCTCACGGACCCGTCTGCCTCACGGACCCGTCTGCCTCACGGACCCGTCTACCTCACGGACCCGTCAACGTCACGCTACCATCACCACCGGATTCATTCCTAAAAAGGGACGAGCCCCACACGTTACGACCCGGCTCTTAGGCCAAACCAGAAACAAGTTGATGCAAAAATTCCCCTTCATTTATTTCTAACACCACAATGGACAGAATCCCGTCTCTCTGGTGTTGAAGAAAGCGTCCAGTGATTGCGTGGATGGAGGTTCTCTCCCTGCAGCCATGTGTGGAGGAGGAATATAAGGCTGAGGACTTCAACAGGTGCAGCTCATTCCCTGATGATGGAGACGACCCCACCTTAAACAAAACCTGCAAAAGAACACAACTATAGGAGCACACCCCTTGTGGTGTGGAGGGGGTCGTCCCATTCCAAAGTTGTTGGCCTTTAAAGACATGGTTGGTAATCCTGTTCAGAAACACATTTTGTAATACTGGGTGAAATGGTCCGTCTATCCTGAGAGAAATCTATACAAGATGTATTTAGAAAAAGGGACGAAAATAATCAGACCTCTGTGGCAGCTGCAGGACTGAGAAAAAGCTCACCAATCCGAGATCAGCGCCTACAAAAAAACAATCAGATGCCTCGCTTTCTGCCTACGCCCCCCTCTGTCGGCTCCCTGCTCCATGTGTGCACGCGGTTCTACCGGCTTTGGATGAAGCACTGACGGAATAGGGAGGGGGAGGTGGAGCTTAGAGGAGGGGCCACTTTCGAATCTTGCTAGCTCTCTTGCTAGCTCTCTAGGATTACCTACCATAGCTTTAACCGTAAATATTGACTAAAATTAAAGATCAATTTGAGCAATTCCGGTACATTTCTCCTTTCTCTTGCCCCAAACCATAAAGCGTTCCCTATACCATCAAACATGGCCCACGCATTTCTCCTGTTTGTAGTTTAAGGTTCATGTTTTTGGTTACATCTTTCAATAAATAGTTCATATCTTTCTAACAAGTCGTTGTTGAATGCTTCTTTATATGATTTTGGTCAATTCAAGCGAGAACTCATGAAGTAGCACTGTGAGACTGATCAACATTCATTTTAACGTCAATGATTTTACTTTCCTTATCGAAGGAACGGTGCCCCCCATCAAGCTTTATTTAATAAAATTTAATAGTGAGAAAACTATTCCTAACATCTTCCTGGGACTGCTGTGTCAGGCGTTTGCTACACAACCTTCCTGATAATACTAATAGAGATATAATTTACTATCAAAGGTGCAAAGTCATCCTGAATACAATGCAATCATTTTCATTCTTAATGAATTTCCCCAAAAATGAGTAACTTTGACGAATAGAATGACAACTTACGAGCAAATATACTTCCAGTTACTCTTCCGGTTTCGCTGTATTATTACCGTTGAATGTTCAACGTTGAGAGTTGGATGAGGAGAAAGTGGAAACTCTAATTGTATATACAGAGTGTACGTTTTCTGTTTCACAAGATTCTAAAAGTTTTAAGAGCAATGTAAATCTCTCACCATGGTTGGTTCTGAAGTATTGGGGGGTACCGATCAATCTGAGAGATCCAGATATACGGCTTCCCCAACATTAATGAGAGGAGAGAACAATGGTTCGGCTAAGTCAGCATAAACAACCAGATTATGACAAGATGCTAGAATACCAGCAAACTGAGTATACGGCACATTTTGAGGTTTTAGTCCAACTTTTCACTGTTGCACCACAACTTCAGAGAATTTTGATGAACTGTTATGGGACGGCATGAGAAATGAGTGGAAATTAAACTCATCAGCTACTCTAAAGGCAGATTTTGAAGGAGGGGAGTAATTTGGACAATGATACTGCTCAAGGTAAGTATAATAAGGCACAATGGAATAACAATTTCCCTCTGTGTTCTGCAGTATTAAAGCAATACTATGTAACATTTCTACCTTTAAAATAACAGCTTGAAAAAAATTGTGCGGCTAGAATGAGTTTTAATATTACGATTGGCCTGTCTCCTATGCCCTTCGGGGGTCTGAGTTGGAATAACTGCGCTATGTAACTTTGCTGGACCGGCCCGGGAGCTGAGCAGAAGTACTGCGACTTGCTTTCTGGCACACCTACCGCAGAAACAAATAGACCCCTCTCACGCTACCAGGTACATTTGATTACTCTTACCTTCTCGGTCAACATAGCTTGCACCTTCTGACTCCTTGCCGGTTCGTCAACAAACGTGAAAGTGAAAGCGAAAGGGTGTTGTATTTACGACAGTGTAACCGTACATTACCTCCAAGCCTGTAGGGGGAGCTCCATAATGGGCTTTTTGAGAAGTTACATTGTATTGCTTTAAAAGATGTTGTCAGACAATCAGGACAAACATGAAAACATGGTTCTGCTTTTGCATCACAAGCTAAATTCATGCAAGTTCTGCGTAAAAATTCCTCAGCTTCATCTAAAGGAATTATTTCCATGAGGCTCAAACAGTTTGGACATTGATGTGTTCTCTAAGGCTTTAAACAGCTCATCTTTCTATCTGGAATGAAAAACAACCTCCTCTGCAGCAGGTTTTATGTTTGCCATCGGTTACCATGGTGATCTGGCCTTGTCACAGGAAATGCGAAGTCTAAAAATGTTTTATGTGAGTAGATGATTGTAACATGTAGTTTTCAGTTCAATAAGACCAAACACTGAAGAGTCAAATAAAAGCCACCCATTTAATATTTACTGGTAAGTTAAAGCAAATTTGTGTGAAAACCTTTGTGCACACTGTGTATATTAAACAACAGCATTTAAGGTTTCTATGATTACTGTAAGAGTTCTTTTGCAGATTGTGTCTTTTAGAGCGTTTCTCTTGGAGAAGATTTTCTAATTTAACAGTGCTTGCATGATTACATACTGGTTAAACTTCTCTATGATAATCTTTGTGGTCCAACAGTCCTGTAGTAGATCCAGACTTTTATGAAAGTTTCAGTATTTGATGTGAAAACATCTTGCTTTAGCTCTGTGATTGTTTTGGAAGATGCAGAAAGCAGTTTTCGACAATCACATAACTTGTTTCGTTCTAGAAAAATCTGTGTAAATATCTTGCAACTGTAGGTCATCAGTCAGTTTCCCATGGTTCAATATGTCAGCTTTTCAACAGAGAAATGATTAGCCATCTTTTTACTATGAACATCAACAATTATGCTGATATTATGATCTGTGTCTGATTTGTTGTCTGACAAAATACCTGCAGGGCTGACTAAATTAGCTAAGGAACCTCATAAAATACAGCTGTACATGTCTGCGACCTGTCAAAACCCGACAAAGTAAAGTTCTTCAATAACATTCAAAACCACTAATAAGTGAAATGGGTAAGTTGGAACTCTGTAGTTGCATTTGTGCCTCATGTATTCACGGCATGACGTTTTCATGGGTTATTCCATGAAAGATGGGCCCAATGGGGTTCATTAACTTATAAAGAACAGTTTCTAGTGACTCAGAAAGCCCCGTGACATTGACCAAATACAAAATACAGCTCATAAACCAGTCAATGATGGTACAGTAGCAACAACCATTTTGTACGAACCGGATATGTAAACGCCTCAATATTACTGCTACGTTTTGTGGAACTTTATTGTGATTGGACAGAATCTCTCTTCAGAAAGTGGCATTGGAGAACCCTACTTTATTTCTGATAACCCGTATGTACTCTGTGGCTAAGTGAAATGCTACCTTAGTAACATGCAAACTGGGCCATTCTGACATAACACTGCAAACATTTTGTTTTAAAAGCTTAAACCAATGTGCGAGTCTTTAGTCAAGCGTAGACCTTTTCTCAGCAGAAGATGTTTAGACTGAAAGAGATACAAGCTATGGAAAGTTGGGCTTTTTGAATATTCCTTTTGGATTTGGATACAATTCTCACACTAAAGTTTTACGACTGAAGAAAGAATGAGTAAACAAAGTATTTTAGATTAAATTTAGTGTGGCAGGTTTTGCTTGATTCAAGCTAATGCAATCAATCATTTTGTGTGGAGAAGTTAAAGTGTAAATGCTGTCATCTAAATTTAAGTGCGCACCATAAAAGTGGGCTGACACCCCTTGAAAAGGTGAGACTTGCTGCCTTATAAATAAAAACGGATCCGGTGCTCTTTTCCAGTGCTGGTTCAGGGCTGACGTAGCCTGTTCTTCAAGTTGGTTGTAAAAAGAAGCAGTGAGGACGTGCTTTGGTTTTCCACAGCCAGAGTGCCACCATAGAGCTACGTCATTATCAATGTTCCCTCTAAGCTGCGCGCCTGCGCAATCGCGCACTGCTCGCACATTCTCAGCGCACAATAAAATCTATGCAGCGCATAAAATAAAATTCACCATAAACGTATCTAATACTAGACCTAATCTAATCAAATTAATTAGACCAATAATGTGTTTTTCTGTACCATTTTTCAATATAACGCAGTGTGACAGGTGTTCAGCCAATGATACGATACGGTTACTTATGCTATGCAGCCAATCACAGCATTGATAGTGCTTGCATATGTGACCTGCCCATACGCGCCGTGCAGGTTAGCTAGCTAACAACAGTGCGGCGTAGTTAGGAGTTAAGAGACGCCCCTTATCATGGCGAACCGAATGGGCAGCGCCAGCGACACATCCACTCACCAAGCCAAAGTAAAAAAGATTTGCGGTTCTTTGAGGATGGAATGGCTTTCTGAGTATGTGCAAATAGAAGAACAAGCGGTGAAACTGGGTGAAATTTTTTCTTTTTTGAGTGAGAAAGATCTACTCTGCAAAACAAGGCTGCAAGCATGACTCTCACATATAACAGATAACACACTACACATCTCATGAACAACAAGATTTTTGTCTTTTTCCTTTTAAGTGGGCCAAATCACTTATATTAAAAGTAAACTAATGAAAATTGCTGCTGTGATTTGATTCTTTTAATAAGCCATGGAACTTGCTATGATCTAAGGTTTTGAACAGGTGTGATACAGGTGTGTGTGGCCACAGTGTGCACATCTGATTTTGCTCACAGTGGTCCTCAGTGTGCTCAGGGAGCTGGTGTGTTTGCCCAGAAACATGAAAAATTAGAGGGAACATTGGTCATTACATCACTTTAATTGTCTCATCCAATACACGTTGAAACTTCCGTTGAGTGTGTTTTCTTTTCTCTGGAGTTGATCATCATTTCACCACACTGGGTCTTGGTGGAAAGCATTTTGGGATGCTGTGAAACCAGGGCACAGAGGGCTCTTTCAGTTTTGAATTTAAATGACGACGGTAGTTCCAGCCCCCTCTGAGCTCCACAAAGCCACAAGTTGACTGAACACTTTCTTCAAGCATCATCTATTGGATTGTTTTCTATCCTCTCTGTCTTCATTTCTCCAGCGATTCTAAATTTCTGCAGTGAAAGTTCTAATCCATCTAATAGAATTGGTATTATTATTATTGTTGTTGTTAATACAATCATTGTAAATATTTTAAAAAATGTTGAGCTACTTGACTAATTTGAATTTCCGCCATTAGGGGATGAATAAAGTATTTTTCTATTCTATTTCTATCTCTTGGTCTACCATCTTCTCATTGTTGTGTTGAACTTGCTCCTCATTTTGGCCACTCAGGCTCCTCTAACCTGGTTGGGTTAAGTTTCTTTTTAACTTGGCCATTCACCCTGTTAGCTCCTCTAGCTTCTCCACTTAAGTATTTGACTTTTGTCTCTTGGGTGTCTTTCATAGCTTCCCTCTGGTGTGTGGAGCTCCCCTTTACAGTGCTGCTGTGTTGCAGATGCACCTGGAAGTCTGCAGTTTCAAGGAGCATTGCATAACCTGAGCCCACTCCTGGGAAGATTGACAGCTGTCCTGAATGTTTCCCATTTGTGAATAATCTTTCTCTCTGTAGAACGATGGACTCCAGATAGTTTGTAAATGGCCTTATAACCCTTCCCAGGTTGATGGGCAGCAACAGCTGCTTCTCTGAGATCATTGCTGGTGTCTTTCCTCCTTGGCATTGTGTTAACACACACCTGAATGCTGCAGAGTTGCTGATAATAAGTGAATCAAGTGTATGTGATTCATAGCACCTGGCTGCTACTTATCCTTTCCTATGGAAGCAATAAGGATGCACTTTATTTATCACACACTCCTGCATTTCAACTTTGCCTTTGTTAAATATGTGCTGTTGTTCATCTGAGGTGGTACCTTATTTTAAGACCTGGTCAGGACCGGATATTTTTTTTATGTCCTGACACCTTAAAGATGCGGTCGGCAACTTTTTTTTTAGTCATATTAGCTTGAACTGTCATGAGATTCTGGAAGTAGAATATTAAAGGCCTACAGAATGCTGACACTACACCCAATACATAATAATAATACATACACAGAGGAACAATAATGATCATTGGACTCTACACCAAAACATTTCATAAACGCATGAAATTTGCGATTTTGAATTTGCCCCTAGGAAACCTTCCTGGAATTCCAGACTGGGGGCGGGGCTTCCGTGTGACATCACAAGTGCCATGGTTTTTCCTGGCTGCCTCAGTGTTGCCAATTTAGCGACTTTTGGCCATCTCTGGCGACAAAAAAAAATAATCTAGCGACTTTCGGGGTCAATCTGGCTGAATCTAGCAACAATTCAACTTGTTTTGTGAGTGACAAATCAGTTGCCCCGCGACACCATACAAGCCGAGACAGAAGCACTGCAGGACGGTGGCAACCCGGCATTTCCTGTCAAAACCGCAGTTTCAAGCTAGCTACAACGAGGGTAGGTTCACTTCCTGTTTTCAAAACAACAGCACGTAATGGCTTTCCCTATGATAAAAGGCAACGGGTATTTTATTTTGTCAAAATAACCGGAAGTGCGTTGCTCACTGCGGCTAGCTTTAGCAGCGCCGAATTCGTCGGAACAAAATAGTAAACAGCCGGTATTTTGTCAGGTTTTCAACACGTTGGGGATCTAAACGACTACTTTCTCACCTGAAAAGTTTCAAATGTTGCGGGGACAGAGGAAGCAGAGAGACCTGCGGTCGGAACTTGTGTCTGTGTCTCCCTGTCCGCTTGCCTCCTCTCTGGTGAAATCAGCCGGAGCCATCCCGCCGTGTTGAGCTCCCTGTGGTGCGGACACTCAGGAGGAATCCACCTGGCGGACTGCGGACACACCGCGGGATGGTTGCCCTGAAATCAGCCGGCAGAGCGATCATCAGCCCCGAAGTGGACATGATCGCTCTGCCGGCTGATTTCCACTCTCCACCTGGCGGAGAGTGTGTTTGCTCTCCGCCAGGTGGATTCCTGTCCGACCGCGGGTCTCTCTGCTTCCTCTGTCCCCGGTGGTGTGAGCTGCTGGTGCTGAGGACAACACACACACTTCGTACATCTACTCGCAATAAAAACTGCACTGAACCCAACGTTTTATATTTCCAAGCGACGTCCCGCGGCACACAACGAAATTTGCCGTGAAGAAGCTGTCCAGGTCTGGCAAACTGCTGGCTTCGCTACTAGAACTACTGGTGATTGTTCCAGCAGCTGGCACTCGTGACGTCACGCACCTGTCGTTCCAGTTTGCCAAATTCGAGTCAAATGTGGTGATAGTTTATTGGGCCTAATCAGGACTATCCAGGGGCCTAAAATTATTTTAAAATCATAAAAAAATTCCATGGTATATAAGGAATCGATCTGCTATTTCAGTTTTGTGCAAAAAATCACCTTTCTGTAGGCCTTTAAATAGGCTGTTTAGGAAAAATAACGAAATCTGTAGCTCCCTCTGAAGCCTGTAATCATGCTTGCAAAAACCGAGCGCTCCCGGCTGTTTTTAACCAATCAAGTTAGGGTGGAGGAAGCCCCAGCTTGTGTGCGCTCACACTGGTGTGAACTCATGTGCACAACCTCGTCCACAGAGGGGGAGGGGTTTGGGGGGCGAATCGGAGCTTGTTAGAGGTTGGGGGAGGGACCTGAAAGTTGTATCAGTTCGAATTTTCCGACTTTAGACTCGTAATTTTGAAAACCTGCCGACTGCAGCTTTAAACATTAGAAAAGAAACAGTGTGAGTGTCTGTATGTTGGTATGACTGAAATAGATAACAGATGGGATACAAATCTTCATTTCCATGTTTCATGACAAAGTAGTTTGCTTAACCTGCATGTAGAACGTACTAGGACATATTTCTCTATATAAACCAGGGTTACTGAGGATGAATATTTGAATGAATATTAACAGGTGCCTGTTGTTGTGAATCAGAGGAACTCAATTATAAAAACTTTTTTCAATGAGAAAGCAGCAATTATTATTTCAATAATTGTGTTTGTCAATCTGTGCATTTTTTTTCAGGTTTTTAAGTTTTATGGCTTTTTCTCCAGGATTTTGCAAGTCTGCACATAAATTAATTAATAATGGTAGTAATGAATCCATTGTTGAGCCGGCCGACCGGAGCTGTGGCCATAAGGTGGTCGGTGCCTGTCGTGGCGGCAACCCCCGAACCCGCTGGTGGACACCAGTAGTGAGGGAAGCCGTCAAGCTGAAGGAGTCCTATCGGGCCTTTTTGGCCAGTGGGACTCTGGAAGAGCTGATGGGTACCGACAGGCCAAGCGGAACGCGGCCTCGGCGGTTGCTGAGGCAAAAACTCGGGCTTGGGAGGAGTTCGGGAAGGCCATAGGGAATGATTTCCGGACGGCCTCGAGGAGTTTCTGGTCCACCATCCGGCGGCTCAGAGGGAGAGAGCGGTGCACCGTCAACACCATGTATGGTGAGGGCGGGGCTCTGCTGACTTCAACTAGGGACGTCGTGAGTCGGTGGGGAGAATACTTCGAGTGCCTCCTCAATCCTACCGACACGCCTTCCGATGAGGAAGCAGAGTTGGGGAGCTCGGACGTGGGGCCTCCCATTTCTGGGGCTGAGGTTGCCGAGGTGGTTAAAAAACTCCTCGGTGGCAAGGCCCCGGGGGTGGATGAGGTCTGTCCTGAGTTCCTCAAGGCTCTGGATGTTGTAGGGCTGTCTTGGTTGACACGCCTCTGCAGCATCGTTTGGACATCGGGGGCAGTGCCTCTGGACTGGCAGATCGGGGTGGTGGTCCCCCTCTTTAAAAAGGGGGACCGGAGGGTGTGTTCCAACTATAGGGGGATCACACTCCTCAGCCTCCCTGGTAAGGTCTTTTCGGGGGTACTGGAGAGGAGGATCCGCCGGATAGTCGAATCTCGGATTCAGGAGGTGCAGTGTGGTTTTCGTCCTGGCCGTGGAACAGTGGACCAGCTCTATACCCTCAGCAGGATCCTGGAGGGAGCATGGGAGTTCGCCCAACCGGTCTACATGTGTTTTGTGGACTTGGAGAAGGCGTTCGACCGTGTCCCTCGGGGACTCTTGTGGGGGGTGCTCCGGGAGAATGGAGTGCCGGATTCCTTGATATGGGCTGTTTGGTCTCTGTATGACCGGTGTCAGAGTTTGGTCCGCATTGCCGGCAGTAAGTCAGACATGTTTCCTGTGAGGGTTGGACTCCGTCAGGGCTGCCCTTTGTCACCGATTCTGTTCATAATTTTTATGGACAGAATTTCTAGGCACAGCCAGGGCGTCGAGGGGGTCCGGTTTGGCGACCTCAGAATCGGGTCTCTGCTTTTTGCGGACGATGTGGTTCTGTTAGCGTCATTGGACCGTGACCTTCAGCTCTCACTGGAGCGGTTCGCAGCCGAGTGTGAAGCGGCTGGGATGAGAATCAGCACCTCCAAATCTGAGACCATGGTCCTCAGCCGGAAAAGGGTGGAATGCTCTCTCCGGGTCGGGAATGAGATCCTTCCCCAAGTGGAGGAGTTCAAGTATCTCGGGGTCATGTTCACGAGTGAGGGACGAATGGAGCAGGAGATTGACAGACGGATCGGTGCGGCGTCTGCAGTGATGCGGGCTCTGCACCAGCCCGTCGTGGTGAAGAAGGAGCTGAGCCAGAAGGCGAAGCTCTCGATTTACCGGTCAATCTATGTTCCTATCCTCACCTATGGTCACGAGCTGTGGGTAGTGACCGAAAGAACGAGATCGCGAATACAAGCGGCCGAAATGAGTTTCCTCCGCAGGGTGTCTGGGCTCTCCCTTAGAGATAGGGTGAGAAGCTCGGTCATCCGGGAGAGGCTCAGAGTAGAACCGCTGCTCCTCCGCATCCAGAGGAGTCAGATGAGGTGGCTCGGGCATCTGGTTAGGATGCCTCCTGGACGCCTCCCTGGTGAGGTGTTCCGGGCCCGTCCCACTGGGAGGAGACCCCGGGGAAGACCCAGGACACGTTGGAGAGACTATGTTTCTCAGCTGGCCTGGGAACGCTTCGGGGTCCCCCCAGAAGAGCTGGAGGAAGTGGCCGGGGACAGGGACGTCTGGGTCTCTCTGCTCAAGCTGCTGCCCCCGCGACCCGACCCCCGGACAAGCGGAAGATAATGGATGGATGGATGGGTAATAATGTAGATATGTTTACTGCACAGAGCGATTTGTCATCGTTTTTAACTGTCACCTTCTTCTCCTTAACTGGCTTTGTTTCTGCTTTTCCTTCAGTCCTTTCCTTCTAAAACAAAACCAAGCCCAAGCTCCATGTTTTTGTGCATGTTCTCTTGTCTGTTGGCCTGTCTTTGTCAAGCTTACCTAAACTCTTCAATGACTGATAATCCACAGACTATTATATCCCATTTACCTTTTGGATAAGTTTAATTAAGTAACATAGAATCATTACATGGGGAAGCACGGTTGTCCTCATATAGCTGGTTAAAAACTGAACTGAAAATCTGTTAAACGGGCTCAATCATGTGGTGTGGTTGTTCTCTCCGTAACTTTGTGTAGATTGAACTAAAATTAAGCGTCTTGGACCCTCTTGGTAATAGCTGGGAAGAAGAAGGAAGAAATATCTCTTAATTTTAGTCTTAATTAAGATCTTAATTCTTGTGTCTAAAGGTCCCATGGCATGCTTTAGCACGTTTTCTGGCTTATCTTTGGGGTTAAGATGACAAATTATTCAAGTTTTAAAAGAAGGAAAAAAAACTATACTTGAGTTTTAGTATTTTTACGCAGGAGGAACTTGTTTTATATAGTAGCTTCAAACTTGACGCACCCAATCTATTCCCTTTTCACACACATCACAGTGAGTGAGAGGCAGAATTTCCTTTTATGGTGGAATTCTTGTGTAAGGAATGAGTGATCCACCACTACTTCTCCGAGCACAGGACTTGTAGCGTACTTGCTATAAAATGAAGGAAAATCAAAGAAATACCTCGATAAAAGGGGCACCACCTTCGACAGAAGTATAAATGTTATAATTAATCTTAATCATTCTCAATGCGCTACTCTGTAGTTCTCTCTTGAATTGACCTCTGTTCTACACAAGAAAACGTCCGAAAACGACTCATTCAAATAGAAACTACATATTCATTGAAAGCTTAGACCAAAACATAAACCTGAAAAAATACAACTTAAAGGGATAGTTCGCCTCTTTTGACATGAAGCTGTATGACATCCCATACTAGCAATATCGTGCATGAACATCTTCTTACCCCCTGCTGCGCCCTGTGAGCAGAGTTCCAGCCTCGTTTTGGTGTTGATGAAGGTAGTCCGGCTAGTTGGCTGGGGTTTAAAAAATAAAGCGTTTTGCTTCTCAGAACAATATGCGTTCAAAAGAGTAATACATTTGCATCATAAAATGGTTCTCCAGGAAAAAGTCAGATCTCACAATCGCTTGGTGCTATTTTCTCTCCCTTCGTATCACTGCCTGCTGCCGCCTGCCGACAGCCGCGCCTGTTACGGTGTTTGCTGCTCGGAAGCAGGGGACTGCTCGGTCTTTACCCTCTATGCCTGCATATCTCTATGCCCTCTCTATCTCTACACTGATATTGTTGATAGTGGAGTAGTCTATGAAGTTAATTAGTCTGTGTGTGTTAGTGGAATAATGTCTACCCTTCATAAAACCTGTTTGGTCAGGATGTATAATGAAGGCGGTTATTTTTTCTAATCTTCTAGCAAAGGCTTTAGGGATTATTTTTAGGTCTACGTTTAGTAAGGATATTGGGCAGTAGGTGGATGGGAGTGTGGGGACTTTGCCTGGCTTCAAAGTAGGATGATGTTCGCGGAGTTCAAGTCGGAGGTTGTACATTATTCTTCTTAATTTGCAATATCATTCTATAAAATGTTGGAGCCAATGGACACAAATTCTTTGTAGAATTCTGCTGGAAAACCGTCTGGACCTGGGGCTTTATTTCAAGGAATATGATGGAGGGCTTAATGGAGTGCTCTATTCAGAGAGGTGAATCCAAAGCCATATCCTGTTTGTGATGCAAATTTGGTAGGCTAATGTTACTAAGAAACTGGTAAATGTTGTTATCTAATAGGTCAGTTTGTGAGGAGTATATTTTTTCCCAGAAAAGTCCAAGAAAATTGAGTTGGATTGCATTAGGATCATCAGTGACATTTCCTGATGCGGCCTTAACAGAGGCTACAGTTGTTTTTTCTTTGCTTGTTTTTAACTGTAAGCATCTTCTAATATTTTAATTTCTAATCCTACGCTTTTGAATTCTTACTTTTTTGTTTCCCAAAGAACACTTGCCGATATTCCTGGTAAGTCTTTTTTAAAGAAATGAATAAAATCAGGATCTTTAAGTAATGGTGTATTAAATCTCCAATTTGTAGATGGTGGTGTGGTATTCTTATACACCAGAATGGTAAAAACTGGTGCACGATCACTGATAGTGATGGGATGGATTTCTGTTTCTGGGTTATTACGTTTAAGACAGCTGCTAACTAGGAAATCATCTAACTTGGAATATGAGTGGTGTTCTGGTGAGAAAAAGGTGCATTGTCTGAGAGGGGGGTGGTGGGAGCGCCAAGCATCACAAAGACCAAAATCATTCATATATCGTTCGACAATATTTGTGGACTTCCAGTTCCTTAGACTACCTGTGGTACTGAGCCTGTCCATTCCAGAGTCCAATACCAGGCTGAAGTCCCCTCCTATGATAACAGTGTTGTCCATGTGATCAGAGAGAGAAGCGAAAAAAGATGGGTAGTCAACATTTGGACTATATATATTAGCAATGCAAAACTTCATATCTTGAATAGATAAATTAACTATTATAAATTTACCTGCAGGGTCTATAATTGTGCTGTTTTCAGTAAAATGTACTTTCCTGTTAATTAGAATGGCTGAATACACATGAGAAAACTGTGCTGTGGTGAGAACATCTATAGCTGCCTGTGATAAACGAGTCTTTTTTATTTATTTTTTATTATAATTTTTAATCTCTTCTCCGTGGAACCAGCTCCACACACATTCCATGTAACGAACCTTAGTGTGCTCATGGTCAGATTAGTGCAGTTTCTGTGTGTATGCCATGCAAGTGTTTACAAGTGCTGTGTATCTTTATATTGATATCCTGAAAGGATGCAAAGATGCAGCTCGTTGGGGTAAATTGAAAGGAAAGAGAAAAAAAGCACAGAATAAACGAAAGAAAAGAAGATGTATAAACCCATTAAAAAAACATACATTCCGAGACGGGCATGGAGTTACTATTTTTGCTCAACAGTTTTTTTTTGTTGTTGGTGAATTAAGTGCATTTATTCATCACCAAGAGTGAGAAAACAGAAGTAATTGACAGCATCACCTGAGTTTAGAAAAGCCATGGATTGGTGTTCAGATGGCGGTCGCGCTGACGTTGACATGGAGCTTGTCCACGGAGTGACTGCAGGTGAGCCTCCCTCCATGAACTTCCTTTGTGTCGGGAGCAGAACCTTGTGTTGCTCCAGGATCTCTCTCAGGAATTGGTCATCGTCTTTGTGGCGTTTTATTTGCTCCTTATGTATAAAATGTTCAATCATGTCGGCCACGATCATGTGGGATGGTCTCCCTGGTGGTGAACTCGGTGAAAGGTGCTGTTTGTGTCCTCCGGAAGTTTAAGGTGAGTCTGGATGAAGTTTTTTATGGTTGTTTCGGGATCTTCCTCAGTCTTCTCCGGGATACCTGAAAAAACAAGATATTGTTCCTCATGCTGCAGGCCTGGAGATGAATCACCGTCTCTTTGATGTGTTTGTTTTCCTCTCGGAGATGGGTCATTCCCTCAGTAAGGGATTTCACCGACTCCTTCAAGGCAGCGTTTTCAGTAGCTAGCGCTTGGACTTGTTTGTGGCTGAACTCCTGGGACTCCTGCATAGCCTGAAACTCTTTATGGAGCAGTTCCAGGAGGGACAAACGAGCATCATAGCTGGACAATCGGTTGTCGATGGACAGGAGAATATCCGCTTGGTCTTTCCCCGGGGGAGAAATAGCCCCAGGTGACTCCTGGTTTCGGCATCTTTTGGAGGATGAAGCTTTGTATACCGCTGCAGTTGAGGCTACATGGGATTTACCCGTGACGATCCTCTTGTAACAATTGTCAATGTACTTCTTCAGGGAATCCAAATCTTTGTTTTGCTCCAGTGTTTGGGGTAGACCTTTAAACAATTTGAAGAAGGTTGGCAGGATTTTACCAACATTGAAATGTTTGTTTAGTAGCTCGCCATGTTGAATTGCTTGCCACAAGTCTCGTGAGTTGTTGCAACGCTTGGGCACCACTTACCCGTCACCTACCTCCCTTAATGCCATGACCACTTTAAATAAACAGCGGTTACTGAAACCTCTTACTGTTGTAGCGTTACCGGGTATTTATATACCTATTAAATATAAGGATTTATGAGATGTTCTTACAGTCTCAAATAAACCTTACCTCGAATTCAGGGCACCACCCACCTAGGTTTTAACTTAATTCAAGTCACAGTCAGGTAGGAAAACTGTTTGAAATCTTACGATCCTGGTGTTAAATTAATTAATAATTAATATTCAATTAATATTCAGTCTCATATCTCGCTACTTTCGTGAAGTTCTCGTTTGGTTGGACAGACATTACGTAAAGAAAGCATACGACACAATCTGTGATTATAACATATATATATAGATATATGAGCTGTTTATTACAATGATATGATCTTAGACATGAACCTTTAAACAAACAGGAGATGCATGGAATATGGGTGATTAGTATATAAAAACACTTAGTGAATATAAAATAAAATATGGGAATGGGGAGTTACTGGATTTATTCAAATAGTTTGGGTTGGCTGACTATTTGACGCTAAATACTGACATTTCGGATTAATGTATCATTCTGTGAAAGCCTCGAGACATCCATCAAACCCACTTTAAGGTGAAAACGGGTCGGTCTTACTGTGCTTAGCCGGTTCGGACCACGGCAGCGGCCACGCGGGGTCCGAGGGGATTTCTCTTCCGCTCTCTGGGCCTTCCTGGCTGTGGTTGCTGACTTTAGCGGACTTCTCAGTTGCTTCTTTCACCGGGAAACCGAAACGATGGTGCCGAGGACTGTGGTTAGCTGATCGAATCTTTTGAGTGTCAGTGGGTCCGTTGCTTCTCTGATGAAGTGAACTTAAGTTCACAGAAGATTAATAAAAGGTTGCTTGGAGTTGGCTTTCTTGGTAAGAAAAGGTGATGATGGCGTGAAACAGCGGAGGTTAGGACGTGCGACGTAGAAGGACGTGGATGGCGAGGGACGAACAAAAACACGTAAAACGTGCATCTTCAGAGTATTTCAATCTGTTTCTTTGTTCGGGTCTTCTTCGTCTTTCTTTGGGTCCTGCTCCGTCCTTCTCCTTCCTCCCCTCCGTCGTCTTCTCCACGGCTCATACTCTCATCTTTCCGTGCTCTTCAAATCTCTCTGAGCAACTCATCTGATCAATTCTCCATTGTTCTTCTCTGACCTGTTCTCCCTCTGAAAACAAGAGCGTGCTTCTGGAAAACAACAAGAGGCAAGAAACGAGAGAGGCAAGAAGGCAAGAGCGTGTGTTTTCCGCGGTTCCGGGTTTTGACTCTCGGAGGCGGGGCTTACACTACTTTTTCAGCCAATGACATGCTTGAACTGTGTGCATGTCTCTGTAAGGTGATCTGTGCTATAGGGGGATTTCTGGATGAGACAAAGAACTATGTGTTTCTCCATTACTCCCATCTCATAGAACATTTGTCTCGTTGATTCTGAAAACACCACATCTTGTTAAGATATGCAGATTAAAGATATAACATAGACTTGTAATATAAAGACATCAAAATAACACACATGATAAAGACAATTATGACTTCCAAAATTCAGATGAATATCTATGAAATCGTGACATGAATAGTGAGCCATACAATGTTCATTTTCTGTGTTAACAATGGGGACACTAAACAAATACCAAATAGATACCGAAGGGACATCGTTAGAAGTTACTAGTTGCATATATTGTCCATTTTACTGAGTCCTCTGGGATTTAAATGTTCAACTAATCAACACTGCAGACCACTAGGGGGCAATGTGGTTCCATCAGGCAGGTTGGGCATTTTCCACCAAAATCAGTTCTTTGTCAATATTTAAGCCAGAATCGTACAAATTGTCTCTATATGCGTCTTGTGATCAAGCTGGAAACCTGAAAGAAATTGTATACGGTTATCAAACACATTTAATATAGTTTTAAGATTTGACTAAAAGTGAGTCTTCTCAGTTCATGTGTAGCCATCTGGTCGGTTTGCTGGTGAAAAGGGGTGTTAAAGTGTCAACTTTCGAGTTATGGTCTAGATAAGATAGTAAGTCTCCCACTTTTCCAAGAGTGAGTTCGACTCCCCAAAAGCTCTTAAGGGTGTTGTAAATTAGGCAGTTTCTGTCTCTTTTTCCTTTGTGGAAAGAAAATGAAGATCTGGTTTATATCCACATACGTAAACATCCCCCACAGGAATGTTGGTTTTGTCAAAGTTTGAAAAACTCTTAATCCACACGGCACTGTGACTGCTACATTCCCCCATTCGAATCGGATCTGAACTCGTGGCTGATCCGAATCGCAGGTGAAGAAGTCCAGTGTGTCCGAGTCTGGTGGTTGCTAGGACTCTCAAGAGGGTTATGGTGGGTGTCTCGAGACAGCCTAATACAATTCTGACACAACAATGGCTATAAACGTAATTTTGTTAAGCTTACTTAACCTACGTAGTAAATGTCTAATAGCTAAAGATAATGTTCATAAGTAAAGGTTTCTAAGCCTATATAATTTCAAATGGAAAATCCTAGTAAAAAGCATGCCGATTTCTTTTGGAAAAAGATCAATGTTAGGGGAGAATTTTACTCATTGTTAGAGTCATGATCTAGGAATGGTATTTCTTAATAGTTAGGAAATGAGAACGTTTACTACCTGAGTGTGAGCATATTCGCAGGACTTATACGATCAGTAATGTGTAACATATTTGTCGCGGCGGCGGTCCTGGACAGGGCTTCACTGTACAGCAGTAACGAGTGATATTCTAACTAAAGGATCCATGGTGAAAGCTGTTGTCAGTATTTCACTGCTAATTTTGCTTTTAATTCAGTTATAGACCAGTTTCCCCCATTTGTAGATGTCACATGGGTGAAATAAGGTAAGTTGAGTGTGTCACCAGATGATGATAGACTTGAAAATTGAAGTTTTGAACACTGAGGTGTCCTGGATTCAATCTTGAGGCATCATGATACTACGGAGTAGTTTTATCGTGATTAGGTAAGTGATATTTTGAGGGTAAGCTTCTTTGCTTCCTTTAAGAGTTAGCTATGGTTAAAGGTTTGGTATTCGGGGTTACTAGAATGTTTGTTGGAGTGTATGGTCCTACCTCCAGGAACAGGCTAGCATTTCTAAGTCTCTGTTAGCACGGTTGGGTTCTGAACTTTTTCTTTTCTTTTAGTAGCAGACTTTTCAGGCTATCAATATCATCTTGACTGATGGCACTTATTTCACTAGACCATTGCTGAGATTTGATGTGGTCCTTGTCGATGACTCTGCTCATCTCAGTTGTTTTCTGATCTGGTGATGGTTGTGGCCATGCAGTGTGTGATGGTTTATAGCGAGACCGAAGTCTATTATTGCGGTTGCGGTTTTGAACAGATTGCTGGTCATGTCGATTTTGAAAAGACATGTCTTTTTGCGGGTTTGAATGAACACTGTGGTTTTCACTGTGGCAGTGAGTTGGTTCATGGCTGGGCCATGAGGATTTGGAATAGTTGTGTTTGGAGCCTTTCTTAGGCCGTTGAGAATGTGGCCAGTGGGGGACCTCTGCTGGAGGTCTGCCACTTTGTCCCACTTCTAACTCTGGGGACCAAGAACCAGGGTTCTGGGTCTGTGTGGTGATTGGTTCTGGCTGTTTAGCTTGTCTATGTTTTTGGAAACCTAGACTGGCCCATTCACGTAGCTGCTGAATGGTAGCAGTGTGAGGGTTAGCTATAACTCCTAAGTGATAGCTGGTAGTTGGATGGAGGTTTTGAAGGAAAAGAGTTTTGAAACTCATGTCTTCTTCCATTCCTACCTTGTTGCTGAAACCAAAATAAGCTTTGAGGAGGCGGTAATAATACTGCTGAGGCAGCTCATTCCGTCCCTGTTTAACCATCATGGCAGCGGTTAAGCCAGATGGGGTCAGCTCGTCTGAAAACTCGCGTTCGAGTGTTTGGCAGAGGAGTGTATAGTCGTTCCGGATGTAATCGGGTTGACTTTCAATGAATCTACTGACTTCGCGGCTAGATGTAACCTTAATCAAGTAGAATTTGTCGTTAACTGATGCGTTTGGAAACCTTCGCAGGAAGAAATCAATGTCGTCCAAATATGCTCGGGTGTCATGTGGCGTCCCAAGAGTCGGCTCGAATCTGGGCACATGGCGAGCAATTTTGTCAAGCTCTTCGTCAGAAGGAGCTTGTGGAACTTGGGGTTTTAGAGTGGGAAATGATTGATCCGGTTTACCTGGATCATAAACGATCTTTTCAGATCTGAAAGAATTTGTTGTGGTTGAAGACGGGGGTGAAATAATTGAGCTCTTGTAGGCTGTTTTCACTTCAGGAAAAGGGTTCCCTCTGTCTTCCTGGGGGAAACCATGTGTTTCCTGTTCATGTCCCGTCTCCAAAGACTGACGTAGGTCTATCTCAACACCTTCTGGTTTATCTGATAGGTGTTCCTGCTGTGGATGAGCGGCGTTTTGCTCATCCTTAGCTTTGCTTAGCTGTTCTGTCAACAGCTGCATTTGTTCCTGCTCAACATTAAGATGCTTGTCATCAGTTGGCACTTTGGCTGTTAAATCCTGCACTTTCTGCAGAACCACGTGTAGAGATTGCTGGGACTGTTTTTGTGCTTGGTCCACCTTCTTCAGTTGGACTTGGGTTGAAATCAATTCTTGTTGGCAGTTTTGAAGTAGCTGTTCAAGCTTTTTGTTGTTTTCATTGAGTTGAATAATTTGTTGGTTTGAGTTTTCAACCTGTGTTGTTAACTCTGTTACTTGGGCATTAGCTTGGCAGGATGCCCTCTCAGTGGCTTTAAGTTGGTGTTGGAGGAATTTGGTTTCCTCCTGAAACTGTGGCTTTTTCTGTGACCGAGTTTTAAGTTTGTCAGCGGCTTGTTCCATCACTTGGTGTGCATGTTTAACGAACACCACAGCTAGACTACTTAACATTTTGGTCAGAGATTCTTCTTTGGGCCTTTTAGCTTTTGTCTCAGCCGATGGCTTTAAACTGATTCGCTCTGTTTCAGGTGTTTTAATGCATCTTTTCTTTAAGGCATAACCCAGTATCAACTTTTTTGTTAAGTCCATCATCTTGTTTTTCACTTGACTCAGAAAGGGTTCTTTCTGAAAATAAGTTTGAGTTTGGAACAAGGGAAAATAGTTGGGTTAATATGAAGGTAGTTGGGAATAAGGATTGTTCTCCTGAAATTAATTTCTTCCTTTTGAATTTGTTTACTTGAGAAACAAATAAGGAAGGATGTTAAAATAAACACGACTGTGTTATTTTACTCAAAACTGGAAGAAATGCATTTAATTTAGAAGCTTATCATTAACCGTTATGGTAAAAAGAGGGAAAACATTAATGCTAACACAAAAGGGAACATACAAGCTCTGGGCTGTTGTTTTCTTTAAGCCTTAGTGTCTTATAATCAGTTCCTGTTAAGGTAATCTGATTTGGTGAAAGACACATTTGAGATAAATTAGCTTCAATTAATGTTTCCAAATAACAAAGTTGGTATTGTTTGTGTCAAACAATTAATTCAAATGCATTAAAGAATATTCAAATAAAGCTGGTATTCGTTAGTACCAAGCAAAATGATCAGCTTTCTTTGTGATCCTATTTAATGTGATCCTGAGCAGCTCACATGTCAAAAAGCTTCAAGTGGGCGGGTTTGAGAGAAGGGAGTGAGGAGTTGACGTCACTGGTGACGATTTCTAGCACCGCCCACCAATAGTCCTTCAAGGATTCAGTGAATTCGCCTCATTTCCCCTGGGGAATGAGAGGGTTAACTTCTCTCACAGACAGTGCACAAGCGATGTTGTAGTTTGCTCACAAACTTTTAAACACAGCTTTGCGAAACTCACAATGCTTGAGACACGGCGGCCTCAGTTCAGAATGCTTCTAAAAGTCACCAACTTTGATAATAACAACAAATAGAGTCACCAACTCAATTTTTCTGCAGCAAAATTGGTCTGTCCACTACTGCCGTATATTATTTTAGTTAGGGCTTGTAAGCATTTTAAAAATAAACACACCCTCAGTTTTTCTTTCAACTGGGTTCAACAGACACGGCGTTCCGGTCGTTTATTTAATAATACAAAAACAATTGACTGTTTAAGTCATTCATGCGATCACGTTTTGTGACCGTGTGTATTTTATTTATTTATTTTATTCATTTATTTTATCAGGAGCGACGGCTCTGACTCATTCAGTTAAGCTCAGCAGCTTTAACTTTCAATAAGTAATCTGTATTACTTTATTTTAGGCGTCACAACGCTCCGTTAAACAACGTTTAAACTCGCTCCCCCACTTCATGGGGTTTCAATATAGCACCTTGATGCTTTTTTTTTTATGTCCGGCTGCAAGATTACAGCGGATCAAAACTCCTGTGTTTGAGGAGGCTCTGAGTTGACTAAATTCGCCGGGACTCGCGGCTGAATTTGTGATACTCATAAAAATCAAATCAACCGTGTTGGAAACTCGCAACTACGGCCAGGCCTTTAAATTCAGCGTTCTTGCGCTGTGCATGCAATCTTTATTCTGGGAGGAGACAGCGGGACAACTGGGCTGCTGGCTGCTCTTCTGCGGTGTGCAATTAATATTGCGCACCCACGGATTTGGAGAGTTATCATGCGTCCACGATTACTCTGATAAAGTGCTTTTAGTCATTCTAAGTTTATAAAGACAGACACAGCCACTGCTTGCATTGCTCACACACAGATAATGAACCAGCCAATATCATGTTTATGCTTTCCTTCACGTAAGTCAGTCTACCGTAAAACGCCTCGCACGGCGCACCAAAAATATGTAGCGTTACCGGGTATTTATATACCTATTAAATATAAGGATTTATGAGATGTTCTTACAGTCTCAAATAAACCTTACCTCGAATTCAGGGCACCACCCACCTAGGTTTTAACTTAATTCAAGTCACAGTCAGGTAGGAAAACTGTTTGAAATCTTACGATCCTGGTGTTAAATTAATTAATAATTAATATTCAATTAATATTCAGTCTCATATCTCGCTACTTTCGTGAAGTTCTCGTTTGGTTGGACAGACATTACGTAAAGAAAGCATACGACACAATCTGTGATTATAACATATATATAGATATATGAACTGTTTATTACAATGATATGATCTTAGACATGAACCTTTAAACAAACAGGAGATGCATGGAATATGGGTGATTAGTATATAAAAACACTTAGTGAATATAAAATAAAATATGGGAATGGGGAGTTACTGGATTTATTCAAATAGTTTGGGTTGGCTGACTATTTGACGCTAAATACTGACATTTCGGATTAATGTATCATTCTGTGAAAGCCTCGAGACATCCATCAAACCCACTTTAAGGTGAAAACGGGTCGGTCTTACTGTGCTTAGCCGGTTCGGACCACGGCAGCGGCCACGCGGGGTCCGAGGGGATTTCTCTTCCGCTCTCTGGGCCTTCCTGGCTGTGGTTGCTGACTTTAGCGGACTTCTCAGTTGCTTCTTTCACCGGGAAACCGAAACGATGGTGCCGAGGGCTGTGGTTAGCTGATCGAATCTTTTGAGTGTCAGTGGGTCCGTTGCTGCTTTCTCTGATGAAGTGAACTTAAGTTCACAGAAGATTAATAAAAGGTTGCTTGGAGTTGGCTTTCTTGGTAGGAAAAGGTGATGATGGCGTGAAACAGCGGAGGTTAGGACGTGCGACGTAGAAGGACGTGGATGGCGAGGGACGAACAAAAACACGTAAAACGTGCATCTTCAGAGTATTTCAATCTGTTTCTTTGTTCGGGTCTTCTTCGTCTTTCTTTGGGTCCTGCTCCGTCCTTCTCCTTCCTCCCCTCCGTCGTCTTCTCCACGGCTCATACTCTCATCTTTCCGTGCTCTTCAAATCTCTCTGAGCAACTCATCTGATCAATTCTCCATTGTTCTTCTCTGACCTGTTCTCCCTCTGAAAACAAGAGCGTGCTTCTGGAAAACAACAAGAGGCAAGAAACGAGAGAGGCAAGAAGGCAAGAGCGTGTGTTTTCCGCGGTTCCGGGTTTTGACTCTCGGAGGCGGGGCTTACACTACTTTTTCAGCCAATGACATGCTTGAACTGTGTGCATGTCTCTGTAAGGTGATCTGTGCTATAGGGGGATTTCTGGATGAGACAAAGAACTCTGTGTTTCTCCATTACTCCCATCTCATAGAACATTTGTCTCGTTGATTCTGAAAACACCACATCTTGTTAAGATATGCAGATTAAAGATATAACATAGACTTGTAATATAAAGACATCAAAATAACACACATGATAAAGACAATTATGACTTCCAAAATTCAGATGAATATCTATGAAATCGTGACATATGAATAGTGAGCCATACAATGTTCATTTTCTGTGTTAACAATGGGGACACCAAACAAATACCAAATAGATACCGAAGGGACATCGTTAGAAGTTACTAGTTGCATATATTGTCCATTTTACTGAGTCCTCTGGGATTTAAATGTTCAACTAATCAACACTGCAGACCACTAGGGGGCAATGTGGTTCCATCAGGCAGGTTGGGCATTTTCCACCAAAATCAGTTCTTTGTCAATATTTAAGCCAGAATCGTACAAATTGTCTCTATATGCGTCTTGTGATCAAGCTGGAAACCTGAAAGAAATTGTACACGGTTATCAAACACATTTAATATAGTTTTAAGATTTGACTAAAAGTGAGTCTTCTCAGTTCATGTGTAGCCATCTGGTCGGTTTGCTGGTGAAAAGGGGTGTTAAAGTGTCAACTTTCGAGTTATGGTCTAGATAAGATAGTAAGTCTCCCACTTTTCCAAGAGTGAGTTCGACTCCCCAAAAGCTCTTAAGGGTGTTGTAAATTAGGCAGTTTCTGTCTCTTTTTCCTTTGTGGAAAGAAAATGAAGATCTGGTTTATATCCACATACGTAAACATCCCCCACAGGAATGTTGGTTTTGTCAAAGTTTGAAAAACTCTTAATCCACACGGCACTGTGACTGCTACACTGTTCTTTCTTTTAAACTGGTATCTGTTAGAGGTTTTTTATTCACTTTTTCCAGCAAGGCCAAGCAGAAGAAAAGGAAAAACAAAAATCGGGGAACACAAACAAGACAATGAGCTCTTCTTTCTGCAAGGTTTTTGGCCTCCGAATGGAGAAATAATGTGGCTGGTGATTAAGCTCGTCTCCTGATACTTGAATCACTCAAGCAGAAGGAGCTTCAATTATTTTGCTTTTGCTGGACATTTAGTTATTTTATGAGATGTGGATAGAAACCTGGCAACTGACAAATCATCCCTGTTGAACAGACTCAGAGACTCGTTAAACTAACTAAGCTCACATCACATTAGTTCGGTAAGAAATGACTGTTTTCTGTTTACAGGACGGTGCTCTGGACTTACTGAGGGAACTAAAGAACATCAAGATGTCTCTGGAGACTCTGCAGGTAAGTAATTCCCCACACTCTGCCTGGCTTCTGACAGCATAATGCACAAACATGCTGAAGTTTAGAGGTATACAGGCTTGAAATGAGAATAGAAACTTTGATCACAGCCAACTTCACAAAGTATTTGAAGCAAGCTTTCAGCGGTTGACGGTAAATGGTCGATGTGTAGTACTTGCTCATATTATTTCTGCCCTCCATTTCCAGATTTCTTCTGGTTGTGGCTTGATCTTTTGTACCGTGGTTTCTCTGGGCTATTTTACCCGTCTGTGTTTGTTACAGTCTGTAATGGAGACACCATGTGTTTCTGGAGCTTATATTCAGACCTGCGAGTGTTAGATTGGGACTGTTATACAGTTCTGAGAAATTCTAGGATTTTAAATTCTCGGAATTGAAACTTTATGTTTTCATGTAAACCAGAAAATAACAAAGGATGAAACTGAAACATGGCCGTGCTGACCTACAGATATTGGACCAATCCAAATACACTACTGCCTTTATCAGTGGAAGTCATAATTTGTGCTTATTGCTAGGAATAAACTATAAATAATAAACTTCCACTGCTCTATGTATATTTTAGTTTTCTTTCCCAGTGTATGTTCATCTTTATTTTATGGATTGTAGTTGACCAGAGTTGGAATGTCGGTGAATGCAGTGAGGAAACAGAGTTCTGATGAGGAGGTTCAGACACTGGCCAAAGCTCTTATCAAATCTTGGAAAAAACTGCTGGGTAAGTACGTGTTTGTGTGTGTATCTGTATATTGTGTGCTTTTTAGTTTTACTTCTTCTTCTTCTTTTACTTCTTGTGTTGCACACGAATGATGCGGTGTAGCTGTCGCTGAAGTTGTCTTTTAAGCTAAAGCTGCTAGCATTCACATACTTTAGTTTAGTCTGAAATTATGACTACATATCACCACGATCTAAGTCTAGACTTTATGAAGGCCGTGTCATCTGACTAAATCAATGCTTTGCTTGGTCTGTCGGTGAAATTGACAATGTGCAGGTTCAAAATTAAGAAAAAAACGGGATCATGATCACTTCTCCTTTTAGAAGAAAGCTCTGTTCAGATTGAAGCTGTGGTTTTATTCCTGTAATACAACTAAAGGAACGCCAGACATTATGGGTATTATATTGTGATTAATGGGAAATGCACAACTTGCAGTGTGTTTATCCATCTTATGTAATTTATCAGATTTAACAGACAGAGGTGTGTTACGATAATGTCGTTGCATCCCACAATTGTAGTGAGAGCCAAACAGCAAAAATAACCAAATGCTGGAGTGAGACTTAAAATAAATCTGTACAGTACATTCAGCCTTACTCGCATGAGCAATTGTCTCCCACAAAGAAACTCTGCGCCTCTCTGACACACAGCCGCAGGTCTGATGACATGACTGCAAAGTCAGTCATCAACCTTTGGCCTAAGGCGGCCTGGTGCCAGGTACATTTATCAACCACCTTGAGCTCAAACTGGATAATCCATGACCAGCACAGAAGTCCAAAAGCAACTCCGCTCAGGTTCATATCTATCTATCTATCTATCTATCTATCTATCTATCTATCTATCTATGAGGTGCTGATTATTTTTGTCCATCTTAATCCCTGTTGCTTTGTTAGAAAATATGAGGAAATCTATCAAACGTTTTGTCTTTTCTAACTAAACAGTTTCAAAGCAAATAAAGTTGAATCCATAATGATGCCAAAGCTCGGCTGCACTGTGTGTTGTGTCTTATGTGACAGACTGTTCAGAAGGGAAGTCGGAGGAGAAGAAGGAAGGCTCTCCCATGAGGTCTCCATCCACCCCTAAGGACTCTCTCAGCAGTGATAAAAAGTCTGTCGCCCGGCAGAGATTTCTCTTTCCTCTTCACACTTTATGTGATATTCAGCCTCACATGCAAATCAGCCTTAAATATGTTCGGTTGGTGTAATGTGGTTCTTTAATAACTGTGTCCATTTCGAAGTCATCCTACTCTTTATCATCTCACCTCCTTCCCAGTTGTAAGAGGCCTGGGGACACTCCCTTAACCCCGACTACTCCACCCACTCCCACGACTACTCCACCCGCTCCCACTGCAGCCCCCCTCCCCCCTCAGGTAACCTCTTTCCCTCCTGCCCCCGTCACCACCGACAGCGTGCGCAACAAGAGTCGAGAGCTACTGGTGGCCGCCTTGCAGGCTGGAGGTGAGAAATACTTTTGTCATTTTAAAGTCTTCAACAATCCAAAACGTGTAGAAGACTGAGATGTTGTGATATTTCCACACAGAGCTTTAAATAACTACATGGTGAGGTAGCAGCACAGCGAGTGCACTGCGAGCAGAACAATGAGCTCATATGATATCTACAGATCTCTTACATTTCAGTCAATTGTTATCTTTATCATCTGACAAGTAGTTTATTTGTGTGTCGAGATTTTCCCAGATGGGGGTGTGGCACTTTAGGCTGCTCCACCCGACACAAACGGATTCCCTGGTATCTTTCTTTTCAAACTGTGGGTACCTTTTTATGTGTGTTTCAGGTGACTACAAGACCATTGGAGTCGACTGTGAACACCTCGCAGCACAAATTGAAGAGCATATCCTTTTCCATCATCAGTGCTGAAATGTTAAAGCTGCGGTCGGCAACTTTTTTTTAGTCATATTAGCTTGAACTGTCATGGGATTCTGGAAGTAGAATATTAAATAGGCTGTTTAGGAAAAATAACGAAATCTGTAGCTCCCTCTGAAGCCTGTAATCATGCTTGCAAAAACCGAGCGCTCCCGGCTGTTTTTAACCAATCAAGTTAGGGTGGAGGAATCCTACCTGTCAATCACAACTTGTGCACACGCTGCTGAGCGTGAGTCTGCCCCAGCTTGTGTGCGCTCACACTGGTGTGAACTCACGTGCACAACCTCGTCCGCAGAGGGGGAGGGGTTTGGGGGGGGATTCGGAGCTTGTTAGAGGTTGGGGGAGGGACCTGAAAGTTGTATCAGTTTGAATTTTCCGACTTTAGACTCGCAATTTTGAAAACCTGCCGACGGCAGCTTTAACTCCATTTCTAATACATTTCCAATATAAGCAAACCGACAGAAAAAGGTTTCAAGAATTCAACATTTACTGGATGCTTTTTCCATGAGGTTTGATGTGAAAAACTTTGGTCTTTAGGGGATTTTTCTTGGTGACCCATCTTAGAAAGTAAGAAATGAAATGTTAACATTGAAATGAATTGAGCTTCTGGCACATTACAGTGGAGACTCAGGGGTTGGCAGCACTGTGACACCATTCAAAGGATATCTGTTGGAACAGGGAAACACGAGTTAATGACCACAATAATGTCACATATACATAAAGAGAGTAAAGTGAGGAAAGGTGTGACAGATGAGGCCCCCCAGCAGTCTGGGCCTATAGCAGCTTAACTATGGGATGTTTCAGGATCACCTGAGCCATCCCTAACTATAAGCTTTATCAAAAAGGAAAGTTTTAAGCCTGGTCTTAAAAGTGGAAAGGGTGTCTGCTTCCCGGACATTTACTGGCAGCTTATTCCACAAGAGAGGGGCCTGATAACTGAAGGCTCTGCCTCCCAAACTGGCAGCTGGTTCCACAGAGAGGGGCCTGATAACTGAAGGCTCTGCCTCCCAAACTGGCAGCTGGTTCCACAGAGAGGGTCCTGATAACTGAAGGCTCTGCCTCCCAAACTGGCAGCTGGTTCACAGAGAGGGGCCTGATAACTGAAGGCTCTGCCTCCCAAACTGGCAGCTGGTTCCACAGAGAGGGGCCTGATAACTGAAGGCTCTGCCTCCCTAACTGGCAGCTGGTTCCACAGAGAGGGGCCTGATAACTGAAGGCTCTGCCTCCCTAACTGGCAGCTGGTTCACAGAGAGGGGCCTGATAACTGAAGGCTCTGCCTCCCAAACTGGCAGCTGGTTCCACAGAGAGGGGCCTGATAACTGAAGGCTCTGCCTCCCTAACTGGCAGCTGGTTCCACAGAGAGGGGCCTGATAACTGAAGGCTCTGCCTCCCTAACTGGCAGCTGGTTCCACAGAGAGGGGCCTGATAACTGAAGGCTCTGCCTCCCATTCTACTTTTAGAAACTCTGGGAACCTCAAGTAAACCTGCAGTTTGGGAACAAAGTGCTCTGTTAGGAAAATATCTTACAATGAGATCTTTAAGATATGATGGAGCTCGGTCATTAAGAGCTTCATATGTGAGGAGAAGAATCTGAAATTCTATTCTGAATTTAACAGGGAGCCAATGAAGAGAAGCTAAAACTGGAGAAATATGATCTCTGCTGTTAGTTCTCATCAGAACTCTGGCTGCAGCATTTTGGATCAACTGAAGGCTTTTCAGAGAATATGTGGGACAGCCCAATAATAAAGAATTACAGTAGTCCAATCCTGAAGTAACAAATGCATGAATTAGTTTTTCTGCATCACTCTGAGACAAGATGTTCCTTATTTTAACAATATTACGAAGATGAAAGAAGGCAGTCCTAGAAACCTGTTTTATATGCGAGTCAAATGATAAGTTCTGGTCAAAAATAACTCCAAGGTTCCTCAATGCAAGGCAAGGCAATTTTATTTATAGAGCACAATTCATACACTTTTCAAAGTCCTTCACAGCTACATAAAATCACAAGAAGGCAATAAAATCATTAAAAAGAAATAAGAAATAAAATAAAGAAATTAAAAACCCATTAAAATAATCATTAATTAATTAAAAAGCAAAGAGTGCAGATAAAATACTTTCAGGTGTCATATGCACAGCTAAATAGAACTGTTTTCAGCCTGGATTTAAACATTGTCAGAGTTGAGGCCTGTCTCACATCTTCTGGAAGACTGTTCCAGATGTTAGGAGCATAAAACTGAAACGCAGCCTCACCTTGTTTAGTCCTGACTCTGGGCACCAGCAGGAGACCCCTCCCTGAGGTTCTCAGAGCCCGAGTTGGTTCATATGGCTCTAACATGTCAGAGATGTACTTTGGCGCTTGACCATGAAGAGACTTGTACACAAGCAGAGCTGTTTTAAAGTCTATTCTCTGAGCGACAGGAAGCCAGTGCAGAGACCTGAGCACTGGACTAATATGGTGGTATTTCCTGGTTCTAGTCAGGACTCGAGCAGCAGCGTTCTGGATGTACTGCAGCTGTCTTACAGCCCGTTTGGAGCCCAGTGAGCAGGCCGTTACAGCAGTCTAACCTGCTGGAGACAAACGCATGAATTAGTCTCTCTAAGTCTGGTTTAGACACTATCCCTTTGATTCTGGCAATGTTTTTTAGATGGTAAAAAGCTGCTGATGTTACAGATTTAATGTGGCTGTTAAAGTTCAGGTCTGAGTCCAATATTACCCCGAGATTTCTAACTTGATAGTTAGGTTTTAGAGAGAGAGTCTCAAGGTGACTGATACCACTTTCTCTTTGTTTCTGTGGGCCACAGACAATGATTTCAGTTTTGTCTGAGTTTAGCTGGAGAAAATTTTTTTGCATCCACACACTGATCTGTTCGATGCAGCGACACAGTGTATCTACAGGCCCGTGTTCTCCTGCCGTCAGTGACACGTAGATCTGAGTGTCATCTGCATAATTGTGGTAGGACACATTATAGCTGCGTATTAGCTGGCCTAGTGGAAGCATGTACAGATTGAACAATACGGGTCCCAGGATTGACCCCTGGGGAACCCCACAGGTCATAGCCATTTGGTCTGAGACACAGTTACCAATTTCAACAAAATATTTCCTGTCCTCCAGATAGGACTTGAACCAGTTTAAAGCACGACCAGAGATTCCCACCCAGTCTTCTAACCTCTGTAATAAGATTGCATGGTCAACTGTGTCAAAGGCAGCACTCAGGTCCAGCAGAACTAAGACTGTGACTCTACTTGCATCTGTGTTCAGGCGGATGTCATTTGTCACCTTGATCAGAGCTGTCTCAGTGCTGTGGTGGGGCCTAAAGCCTGATTGGAAAGTATCAAAAGCATTGTTAGACAGGAGAAAGTCACTAAGCTGTTGGTATACAACTTTTTCTAGGACTTTGCCTAAGAATGGCAGGTTTGAAATGGGCCGGTAGTTGTTCAGTACTGTGGCATCAAGATTGCTCTTCTTTAGAAGAGGCTTAATGACAGCAGTTTTTAAGGCCTTTGGAAATGTTCCAGTCTGGAGTGAGATGTTGACTAGATGAGCAAGTTGTGGTAACAAACTGCTCAGCACAGACTTTAGGAATCTAGTGGGCAACTCATCAAGGCAGCACGTTGATGAACTCAGACTGCAGATGGTCTCTTCGACTGTTTTGTCAGTAACAGGTGTGAAATGTGTCAGCTCTAGGTGTCTAGCTGGCTGCAGAGTAGTTATTTGTGTTGTGGAAATTATTGCATTTTTAATGCCTTGAACTTTGTCATTAAAGAATGTTGCAAACTCATTACACTTGGATGTAGAAATGAGTTCTAAAGGCAGTAAAACTGGAGGGGTTGTTAATCTGTTTACTGTAGCAAACAGGACACGAGAGTTGTTACTGCAGTTTTTGATGATTTCAGAAAAATAACTCTCCCTTGTTCTACGCAAAGTCTGGTTGAACACACATAGCTTTTCTTTGTAAGTCTCATAATGAACCTGGAGCTTTGACTTGCGCCATTTCCGTTCGGCTCTCCGGCACTCCATTTTCTGTGCCCGGACCGACTCTTCTTTCCTCCATGGCGCCCTTTGCCTACTTTTAACCATTCTAACCTTGACAGGAGCAATGGTATCCAAAACATTTAAGAGACTTGATGTGTAAGAGTTCAACAGATCATCAACAACATAACACAGGGTGTTCTCAAACCTAATCATTTCCATAAACTGTGTCCCTGTTCTGTCATTTATGAGTCTTCCCCGAACAACTGCAGACCCAGCTGGTGTTTTGGGTGTAACAGACAGGTCGAAGAAAACACAGAAATGATCAGATAAAGCAACATCGACGACATTCACGTTTGAAATAACAACACCCTTTGAAATGAGCACATCTAGAGTGTGCCCTCTGTTGTGGGTGGGCTCAGTCACATGCTGAGTTAGACCAAACATTTCAAGGACAGCAGTGAGCTCTTTAGCTTCCTTGTTATGCGCTACGTCCACATGCACATTCAAGTCCCCTGTTATGACTAAACAGTCAAAAGCAGTGCACACAATTGAAAGTAGTTCAGTAAAATCATCAATAAAACAATTCTGTGGTGGTTTATAAATGGTGATATAAAGTATGGAGGATTGTTTTATCTCCATTTTGAATGACACATACTCAAATGATGAAAAAAACCCAAATGACAACTTGTGGGTGGGTATATTGTCCCTGAACATGGCACAAACACCCCCACCCCTCTGGTTTTCTCGTGTTTCAGACACAAAATTGAAGTGAGGTGGACTAGACTCAATCAGGACTGCATTTGCTGTGTTTTTGTCGAGCCACGTCTCAAGAAAATCAAGATTATGAGAGGAAATAAAACTATTAATTAGGGACCGAGCAGTGAAATTGCAAGGACCCTATTGTATCTGTAAGGTTTATTAGGGACCGAGCAGTGAAACATCAAGGACCCTATTGTATCTGTATGAGTTCATATATATTTAGGGACCGAGCAGTGAAACTGCAAGGACCCTATTGTATCTGTAAGGTTTATTATTCCGTCCGTCTTTTTAGGGACCAAGCAGTGAAACTGCAAGGACCCTATTGTATCTGTAAGGTTTATTAGGGACCGAGCAGGAACTGCAAGGACCCTATTGTATCTGTAAGGTTTATTAGGGACCGAGCAGTGAAACTGCAAGGACCCTATTGTATCTGTAAGGTTTATTATTATTCTTTCTTATTCTTTGCAAAAGGTATGCGAAAACTCAGGAAATTTTGCGAGCGCCATGTGCCGGTCGACGACATGAAAGAATCTAAACTTTATATTTTTGGGAGTCGCTCATTGGCTCTGTAGCGCCCCCTACGATGCTTAAAAATTGTCCCCGCAATAGGATTAGTTTCGCGTGGGACGACGAAATTCGGTACACTCATTCATCATGCCAAGACGCACAAAAAAGTCTCAGGCCGCCATGGTCCCACGTCCACAGGAAGTCGGCCATTTTGGATGGAAAGTGCGTTTTCGTGCCATTTTTGACCGATTCCACACCTTGTATAAGATCGAACTTGTCCTACAGATTTAATGCTACAGACTTCAAACTTGGCCAGGTTACTCTTAAGACATGGAGGGAAAAATTCATTGGCCAACTTTTTCAAAACTTAAAGGGCGTGGCCGTGGCGACGCCTCAAAGTTTGATGACTCGCCATCACTCGCCACGAAAAATGAAGTCGCTTATAACTCCCACATACATTATCCAATCTCTCCCAAACTTCATACGGTGAATGCTGGAACCAGACTGAAAGCTCACATATAAAATAGTGACATCCACCTATAGCGCCACCTGCTGGTGGATGGAAATGTCTTTTTTTTTCCACACCTCGCATTTGATCGAACTCCTCCTACATATTTAATGCAAAAACCTTCAAACTTGGCCAGGTTGCTCTTAAGACATGGGCCGAAAAAATCATTGGCCAACTTTTTCAAAACTTAAAGGGCGTGGCCGTGGCGACACCTCAAATTTATGACTCGCCATAAAAAATCAAGTCGCTTATAACTCCCACAAACATTATCCAATCTGTCCCAAACTTCATACGGTGACTGCTGGACCCAGCCTGAATGTGTACATACAAAAAAGTGATATCCACCTACAGCGCCACCTGCTGGTGGTTGGAAATTTCTTTTTTTTTCCACACCTCTTATTTGATCAAACTCCTCCTACAGATTTCATGCTACAAGCTTCAAACTTGGCCAGGTTACTCTTAAGACATGGGGGGAAAAAATCATTGGCCAACTTTTTCAAACCTCAAAGGGCGTGGCCGTGGCGACGCCTCAAATTTATGACGCGCCATAAAAAATTAAGTCGCTTATAACTCCCACATACATTATCCAATCTGTCCCAAACTTCATACGGTGAATGCTGGACCCAGCCTGAACGTGCACATATAAAAAAGTGATATCCACCTACAGCGCCACCTAATGGTGGTTGGAAGCTTCATTTTTTTCCACACCTCTTATTTGATCAAACTCCTACTACATATTTCATGCTAAAATCTTCAAACTTGGCCAGGTTACTCTTAAGACATGAGGGCAAAACTTCATGGAGAAACTTTTCCAAACTCTGAACGGTGTGGGCGTGGCCAGAGGTGAAAATCGTGTGATGGCGTTTGCAATATGAAAGCCTTATCATCATCGCAAAGTCATGAAACTTGGTACTCACGTCCACCCTGACGACCTCGTACGTATGTAAAGGGTATTGTGTGTGGGCGGAAAAAAATGGCTCAGTGGCGCCCCCTAGAAATTTTCAAAAAACCCTCCGCATTGGGGTTATGTGCTCATACGTACGCAGAGGGTATCGTGCGTGTGGGCAGAGCTGCGCGTCTACGGTGTTCAGCGCATGCCCAACGTGCGCACATCCAACGTACGCACACCTCGGTCCCGCTCACAGCTGCTTGCAGCTTTCTAGTTATTCTTATTCTTTGCAAAAGGTATGCGAAAACTCTTGAAATTTTGCGAGCGCCACCTGCCAGTCGACGACATGAAAGAATCTAAACTTTATAGTTTTGGGAGTCGCTCATTGACTCTGTAGCGCCCCCTACGATGGTTAAAAATGGTGCCCGCAATGGGGTTAGTTTCGCGGAGGACGACGAAATTCGGTACACTCATTCATCATGCCAAGACGCACAAAAAAGTCTCAGGCCGCCAATGTGCCACGTCCACAGGAAGGCGGCCATTTTGGATGGAAAGTGCGTTTTCGTGTCATTTTTGACCGATTCCACGCCTTGCATAAGATCGAACTTGTCCTACAGATTTAATGCTACAGACTTGAAACTTGGCCAGGTTAGTCTTAAGACATGGGGGGAAAAATTCATTGGCCAACTTTTTCAAAACTTAAAGGGCGTGGCCGTGGCGACGCCTCAAAGTTTGATGAGTCGCCATCACTCGCCACAAAAAATTAAGTCGCTTATAACTTCCACATACATAATCCAATCTTTCCCAAAGTTCAAACTGTGATTGCTGGACCCAGCCTGAACGTGCACCTATAAAATAGTGACATCCACCTATAGCGCCACCTGCTGGTGGTTGGAAATGTCTTTTTTTTTTTCCACACCTCGCATTTGATCGAACTCCTCCTAAATATTTAATGCTAAACGATTCAAACTTGGCCAGGCTACTCTTAAGACATGGGCCGAAAAAATCATTGGCCAACTTTTTCAAAACTTAAAGGGCGTGGCCGTGGCGACGCCTCAAATTTATGACGCGCCATAAAAAATTAAGTCGCTTATAACTCCCACTTACATTATCCAATCTGTCCCAAACTTCATACGGTGAATGCTGGACCCAGCCTGAACGTGCACATATAAAAAAGTGATATCCACCTACAGCGCCACCTAATGGTAGTCGGAAACTTCATTTTTTTCCACACCTCTTATTTGATCAAACTCCTCCTACCTATTTCATGCTAAAATCTTCAAACTTGGCCAGGTTACTCTTAAGACATGGGGGCAAAACTTCATGGAGAAACTTTTCCAAACTCTGAACGGTGTGGGCGTGGCCAGAGGTGAAAATCTTGTGATGGCATTTGCAATATGAAAGCCTTATCATCATCGCAAAGTCATGAAACTTGGTACTCACGTCCACCGTGACGACCTCGTACGTATGTAAAGGGTATTGTGTGTGGGCGGAGCAAAATGGCTCAGTGGCGCCCCCTAGAAATTTTCAAAAACCCCTATGCATTGGGGTTATTGTGTGCTCGTACGTACGCAATGGGAATCGTGCGTGTGGGTAGAGCTGCGCGACTACGGCGTCCAGCGCATGCCCAACGTGCGCACATCCCAACGTGCGCAGATCCCAACGTACGCACACTCGGTCCCGCTCACAGCTGCTTGCAGCTTTCTAGTTAGGGACCGAGCAGTGAAACTGCAAGGACCCTATTGTATCTGTAAGGTTTATTAGGGACCGAGCAGTGAAACTGCAAGGACCCTATTGTATCTGTAAGGATTATTATTAGGGACCGAGCAGTGAAACTGCAAGGACCCTATTGTATCTGTAAGGTTTATTATTATTCTTTCTTATTCTTTGCAAAAGGTATGCGAAAACTCAGGAAATTTTGCGAGCGCCACGTGCTAGTCGACGACATGAAAGAATCTAAACATTATATCTTTGGGAGTTGCTCATTGGCTCTGTAGCGCCCCCTACGGTGCTTAAAAATGGTGCCCGCAATGGGGTTAGTTTCGCGTAGGACAATGAAATTCGGTACACTCATTCACCATGCCCAGACGCACAAAAAAGTCTCTTGCCGCCATGGTCCCACGTACACAGGAAGGCGGCCATTTTGGATGGAAAGTGCGTTTTCGTGCCATTTTTGGCCGATTCCACGCCTTGCTTAAGATCGAACTTGTCCTACAGATTTAATGCTACAGACTTCAAACTTGGCCAGGTTACTCTTAAGACATGGGGGGGGGAATTCATGGAGAAACTTTTTCAAAACTTAAAGGGCGTGGGCGTGGCAACTCCTCAAAGTTCGATGACTCGCCATCACTCGCCACAAAAAATGAAGTCGCTTATAACTCCCACATACATTATCCAATCTGTCCCAAACTTCATACGGTGAATGCTGGACCCAGCCTGAACGCGTACATATTATCATAACGACATCCACCTATAGCGCCACCTGCTGGGGGTTGGAAACATCTCTTTTTTTCCACATCTCGCATTTGATCGAACTCGTCCTACAGATTTAATGCTACAAGCTTCAAACTTGGCCAGATTACTCTTAAGACAAGGGGGAAATGAGTCATGGAGAAACTTTTTCAAACCTCAAAGGGCGTGGCCGTGGCGACGCCTCAAAGTTATGACTCGCCATGAAGAATTAAGTCGCTTATAACTTCCACACTCATTATCCAATCTGTCCCAAACTTTATACGGTGAATGCTGGACCAAGCCTGAACGCGTACATATTATCATAGTGACATCCTCCTATAGCGCCACCTGCTGGTGGTCGGAAATGTCATTTTTTGCCACACCTCACATTTTATAAAACTCCTCCTACAGATTTAATGCTACAAGCTTCAAACTTAGCCAGGTTACTCTTAAGACATGGGGGCAAAAATTCATGGAGAAACTTTTCCAAACTCTGAACGGTGTAGGCGTGGTCAGGCGGTGAAAATCGTGTGATGGTGTTTGTGATTTGAAAGCCTTATCATCATCACAACGTCATGAAACTTGGCACACACGTCCATCCTGAACACCTCGTACGTATGTGAAGGGTATCGTGTGTGGGCGGAGCAAAGTGGCTCAGTGGCGCCCCCTAGGGTACTTAAAAATGGTCCACACATTGGGGTTAGTTTTGCGTGGGACAACGAAATTCGGTACACTCATTCATCATGCCCAGACGCACAAAAAAGTCTCATGCCGCCATGGTCCCACGTCCACAGGAAGTCGGCCATTTTGGATGGAAAGTGCGTTTTCGTGCCATTTTTGACCGATTCTACACTTTGTATAAGATCGAACTTGTCCTACAGATTTAATGCTACAGACTTCAAACTTGGCCAGGTTACTCTTAAGACATGGGGGGAAAAATTCATGGAGAAACTTTTTCAAACCTCAAAGGGCGTGGGCGTGGCGACGCCTCAAAGTTTGATGACTCGCCATCACTCGCCACAACAAATTAAGTTGCTTATAACTCCCACATACATTATCCAATCTGTCCCAAAGTTCAAACGGTCATTGCTGGACCCAGCCTGAACGCGCACATATTATCATAGTGACATCCACCTACAGCGCCACCTAATGGTGGTCGGAAACTTCATTTTTTTCCACACCTCTTATTTGATCAAACTCCTCCTACATATTTCATGCTAAAATCTTCAAACTTGGCCAGGTTACTCTTAAGACATGGGGGGAAAAAATCATTGGCCAACTTTTTCAAACCTCAAAGGGCGTGGCCGTGGCGATGCCCCAAATTTATGAATCGCCATGAAAAATTAAGTCGCTTATAACTCCCACATACATTATCCAATCTTTCCCAAACTTCATACGGTGATTGCTTGACCCAGCCTGAACGCGCACATATAAAATAGTGACATCCACCTACAGCGCCACCTGCTGGTGGTTGGAAAAGTCTTTTTTTTCCACACCTCAAACTCCTCCTACATATTTAATGCAAAAACCTTCAAACTTGGCCAGGTTGCTCTTAAGACATGGGCCGAAAAAATCATTGGCCAACTTTTTCAAAACTTAAAGGGCGTGGCCGTGGCGACACCTCAAATTCATGACTCGCCATAAAAAATCAAGTCGCTTATAACTCCCACAAACATTATCCAATCTGTCCCAAACTTCATACGGTAACTGCTGGACCCAGCCTGAATGTGTATATACAAAAAAGTGATATCCACCTACAGCGCCACCTGCTGGTGGTTGGAAATTTCTTTTTTTTTCCACACCTCTTATTTGATCAAACTCCTCCTACAGATTTCATGCTACAAGCTTCAAACTTGGCCAGGTTACTCTTAAGACATGGGGGGAAAAAATCATTGGCCAACTTTTTCAAACCTTAAAGGGCGTGGCCGTGGCGACGCCTCAAATTTATGACGCGCCATAAAAAATTAAGTCGCTTATAACTCCCACATACATTATCCAATCTGTCCCAAACTTCATACGGTGAATGCTGGACCCAGCCTGAACGTGCACATATAAAAAAGTGATATCCACCTACAGCGCCACCTAATGGTGGTTGGAAGCTTCATTTTTTTCCACACCTCTTATTTGATCAAACTCCTACTACATATTTCATGCTAAAATCTTCAAACTTGGCCAGGTTACTCTTAAGACATGAGGGCAAAACTTCATGGAGAAACTTTTCCAAACTCTGAACGGTGTGGGAGTGGCCAGAGGTGAAAATCGTGTGATGGCGTTTGCAATATGAAAGCCTTATCATCATCGCAAAGTCATGAAACTTGGTACACACGTCCACCCTGACGACCTCGTACGTATGTAAAGGGTATTGTGTGTGGGCGGAGTAAAATGGCTCAGTGGCGCCCCCTAGAAATTTTCAAAAACCCCTATGCATTGGGGTTATTGTGTGCTCGTACGTACGCAGAGGGTATCGTGCGTGTGGGCAGAGCTGCGCGACTACGGCGTCCAGCGCATGCCCAACGTGCGCACATCCCAACGTACGCACACTCGGTCCCGCTCACAGCTGCTTGCAGCTTTCTAGTTATTATTCTTTCTTTCTTTCTTATTCTTTGCAAAAGGTATGCGAAAACTCAGGAAATTTTGCGAGCGCCACCTGCTAGTCGACGACATGAAAGAATCTAAACTTTATATTTTTGGGAGTCGCTCATTGACTCTGTAGCGCCCCCTACAATGCTTAAAAATGGTCCCCTTAATAGGATTAGTTTTGCGTAGGACAACGAAATTCGGTACACTTATTCATCTTGCCCAGACGCACAAAAAAGTCTATCGCCGCCATGGTCCCACGTACACAGGAAGGCGGCCATTTTGGATGGAAAGTGCGTTTTCGTGCCATTTTTGACCGATTCCACGCCTTGCATAAGATCGAACTTGTCCCACAGATTTCATGCTACAGACTTGAAACTTGGCCAGGTTACTCTTAAGACATGGGGGGAGAGATTCATGGGGAAACTTTTTCAAAACTTAAAGGGCGTGGCCGTGGCGACGCCTCAAAGTTCGATGACTCGCCATCACTCGCCACAAAAATTAAAGTCGCTTATAACTTCCACATACATTATCCAATCTGTCCCAAACTTCATACGGTGAATGCTGGACCCAGCTTGAACGCGTACATATTATCATAACGACATCCACCTACAGCGCCACCTGCTGGTAGTCGGAAACTTCTTTTTTTTCCTACACCTCGCATTTGATCGAACTTGTCCTACAGATTTGATGCTACAGATTTCAAACTTGGCCAGGTTACTCTTAAGACATGGGGGAAAAAATTCATGGAGAAACTTTTTCAAACCTCAAAGGGCGTGGCCGTGGCGACGCCTCAAATTTATGACTCGCCATTAAAAATTAAGTCGCTTATAACTTCCACATACATTATCCAATCTGTCCCAAACTTCATATGGTTATTGCTGGACCCAGCCTGAACGCGTACATATTATCATAGTGATAAACACCTATAGCGCCACCTGCTGGTGGATGGAAATGTCTTTTTTTTTCCACACATCGCATTTGATCGAACTCCTCCTACATATTTAATGCAAAAACCTTGGAACTTGGCCAGGTTGCTCTTAAGACATGGGCCGAAAAAATCATTGGCCAACTTTTTCAAAACTTAAAGGGCGTGGCCGTGGCGACGCCTCAAATTTATGACTCGCCATAAAAAATTAAGTCGCTTATAACTTCCACCTACATTATCCAATCTGTCCCAAACTTCATACGGTGAATGCTGGACCCAGCCTGAACATGCACATATAAAAAAGTGATATCCACCTACAGCGCCAACTAATGGTGGTTGGAAACTTCATTTTTTTCCACACCTCTTATTTGATCAAACTCCTCCTACATATTTCATGCTAAAATCTTCAAACTTGGCCAGGTTACTTTTAAGACATGGGGGCAAAACTTCATGGAGAAACTTTTCCAAACTCTGAACGGTGTGGGCGTGGCCAGAGGTGAAAATCGCGTGATGCCGTTTGTAATATGAAAGCCTTATCATCATCGCAAAGTCATGAAACTTGGTACACACGTCCACCCTGACGACCTCGTACGTATGTAAAGGGTATTGTGTGTGGGCGGAGTAAAATGGCTCAGTGGCGCCCCCTAGAAATTTTCAAAAACCCCTATGCATTGGGGTTATTGTGTGCTCGTATGTACGCAATGGGAATCGTGCGTGTGGGCAGAGCTGCGCGACTACGGCGTCCAGCGCATGCCCAACGTGCGCACATCCCAACGTACGCACACTCGGTCCCGCTCACAGCTGCTTGCAGCTTTCTAGTTATTATTATTATTCTTTCTTTCTTATTCTTTGCAAAAGGTATGCGAAAACTCAGGAAATTTTGCGAGCGCCACGTGCCGGTCGACGACATGAAAGAATCTAAACTTTATATTTTTGGGAGTCGCTCATTGGCTCTGTAGCGCCCCCTACGATGCTTAAAAATTGTCCCCGCAATAGGATTAGTTTCGCGTGGGACGACGAAATTCGGTACACTCATTCATCATGCCCAGACGCACAAAAAGGTCTCTTGCCGCCATGGTCCCACGTACACAGGAAGGCGGCCATTTTGGATGGAAAGTGCGTTTTCGTGCCATTTTTGACCAATTCCACGCCTTGCTTAAGATCGAACTTGTCCTACAGATTTCATGCTACAGACTTCAAACTTGGCCAGGTTACTCTTAAGACATGGGGGGAAAAATTCATAGGACAACTTTTTCAAACCTCAAAGGGCGTGGCCGTGGCGACGCTTCAAAGTTTGATGACTCGCCATCACTCGCCACGAAAAATGAAGTCGCTTATAACTCCCACATACATTATCCAATCTGTCCCAAACTTCATACGGTGAATGCTGGACCCAGACTGAAAGCTCACATATAAAATAGTGACATCCACCTATAGCGCCACCTGCTGGTGGTTGGAAATGTCTTTTTTTTTCCACACCTCGCATTTGATCGAACTCCTCCTACATATTTAATGCAAAAACCTTCAAACTTGGCCAGGTTGCTCTTAAGACATGGGCCGAAAAATTCATTGGTCAACTTTTTCAAAACTTAAAGGGCGTGGCCGTGGCGACACCTCAAATTTATGACGCGCCATAAAAAATTAAGTCGCTTTTAACTCCCACATACATTATCCAATCTGTCCCAAACTTCATACGGTGAATGCTGGACACAGCCTGAACGTGCACATACAAAAAAGTGATATCCACCTACAGCGCCACCTAATGGTGGTCGGAAACTTCATTTTTTTTCCACACCTCTTATTTGATCAAACTCCTCCTACATATTTCATGCTAAAATCTTCAAACTTGGCCAGGTTACTCTTAAGACATGAGGGCAAAACTCCATGGAGAAACTTTTCCAAACTCTGAACGGTGTGGGCGTGGCCAGAGGTGAAAATCGTGTGATGGCGTTTGTAATATGAAAGCCTTATCATCATCGTAAAGTCATGAAACTTGGTACACACGTCCACCCTGATGACCTCGTACGTATGTGAAGGGTATTGTGTGTGGGCGGAAAAAAATGGCTCAGTGGCGCCCCCTAGAAATTTTCAAAAACCCCTATGCATTGGGGTTATTGCGTGCTCGTACGTACGCAATGGAAATCGTGCGCGTGGGCAGAGCTGCGCGACTACGGCGTCCAGCGCATGCCCAACGTGCGCACATCCCAACGTACGCACACTCGGTCCCGCTCACAGCTGCTTGCAGCTTTCTAGTTATTATTATTATTTCCGATTCTTTGCAAAAGGTATGCGAAAACTCACGAAATTTTGCGAGCGCCACCTGCCAGTCGACGACATGAAAGAATCTAAACTTTATATTTTTAGGAGTCGCTCATTGGCTCTGTAGCGCCCCCTACGGTGCATAAAAATGGTCCCCTTAATAGGATTAGTTTCGCGTGGGACGACGAAATTCGGCACACTCATTCATCATGCCCAGACGCACCAAAAAGTCTCATGCCATCACGGTGCCACGTACACAGGAAGGCGGCCATTTTGGATGGAAAGTGCGTTTTCGTGCCATTTTTGGCCGATTCCACGCCTTGCATAAGATCGAACTTGTCCTACAGATTTCATGCTACAGACTTCAAACTTGGCCAGGTTACTCTTAAGACATGGGGGGAAAGATTCATGGAGAAACTTTTTCAAACCTCAAAGGGCGTGGCCGTGGCGACGCCTCAAAGTTCGATGACTCGCCATCACTCGCCACAAAAAATGAAGTCGCTTATAACTCCCACCTACATTATTTAATCTGTCCCAAACTTCATTCGGTGAATGCTGGAACCAGCCTGAATGTGTACATATTATCATAGCGACATCCACCTATAGCGCCACCTGCTGGGGGTTGGAAACATCTCTTTTTTTCCACACCTCGCATTTGATCGAACTCGTCCTACAGATTTAATGCTACAGACTTGAAACTTGGCCAGGTTACTCTTAAGACATGGGGGCAAAAATTCATGGAGAAACTTTTTCAAAACTCAAAGGGCGTGGCCGTAGCAAGGCGGTGAAAATCTTGTAATGGCGTTTCTGATTTGAAAGCCTTATCATCATCGCAAAGTCATGAAGCTTGGCACACACGTCCACCCTGTCGACCTCGTACGTATTTAAAGGGTATCGTGTGTGGGCGGAGCAAAATGGCTCAGTGTCGCCCCCTAGAAATTTTCAACAACCCCTCCGCATTGGGGTTATTATGTGCTCGTACGTACGCAGAGGGTATCCTTCGTGTGGGCAGAGCTGCGCAACTACGGCGTCCAGCGCATTCCCCAACGTACGCACATTCCAACGTACGCACACCTCGGTCCCGCTCACAGCTGCTTGCAGCTTTCTAGTTATTATTCTTTCCGATTCTTTGCAAAAGGTGCTGGAAAACTCATGAAATTTTGCGAGCGCCACCTGCCATTCGACGACATGAAAGAATCTAAACTTTATATTTTTGGGAGTCGCTCATTGACTCTGTAGTACCCCCTATGATGCTTAAAAATGGTCCCCTTAATAGGATTAGTTTCGCGTAGGACAACGAAATTCGGTACACTGATTCATCATGCCCAGACGCACAAAAAAGTCTCAGGCCGCCATGGTCCCACGTACACAGGAAGGCGGCCATTTTGGATGGAAAGTGCGTTTTCGTGCCATTTTTGACCGATTCCACGCCTTGCACAAGATCGAACTTGTCCTACAGATTTAATGCTACAGACTTCAAACTTGGCCAGGTTACTCTTAAGACATGGGGGGGAAAGATTCATGGGGAAACTTTTTCAAAACTTAAAGGGCGTGGCCGTGGCGACGCCTCAAAGTTTGATGACTCACCATCACTCGCCATGAAAAATGAAGTCGCTTATAACTTCCACATACATTATCCAATCTGTCCCAAACTTCATACGGTGAATGCTGGACCCAGCCTGAACGCATACATATTATCATAGTATCATCCACCTATAGCGCCACCTTCTGGTGGTTGGAAATGTCTTTTTTTTTTTCACACCTCGGATTTGATCAAACTCCTCCTACATATTTAATGCTACAAACTTCAAACTTGGCCAGATTACTCGTAAGACATGGGGGGAAAGAATCATGGAGAAACTTTTCCAAACTCTGAACGGTGTGGGCGTGGCCAGGCAGTGAAAATCGTGTGATGGCGTTTGTGATTTGAAAGCCTTATCATCATCGTAAGGTCATGAAACTTGGCACACACGTCCACCCTGACGACCTCGTACGTATGGAAAGGGTATCGTGTGTGGGCGGAGCAAAATGGCTCAGTGGCGCCCCCTAGAAATTTTCAAAAACCCCTCAGCATTGGGGTTATGATGTGCTCGTACGTACGCAGAGGGTATCGTGCGTGTGGGCAGAGCTGCAGCTCCAGCGTCCAGCTCCAGCCCCAACGTACGCACACCTCGGTCCCGCTCACAGCTGCTTGCAGCTTTCTAGTTATTATTATTATTTTTCTCCGTTATTCTTATTCTTTGCAAAAGGTACGCGAAAACTCAGGAAATTTTGCGAGCGCCACCTGCCAGTCGACGACATGAAAGAATCTAAACTTTATATTTTTGGGATTCGCTCATTGACTCTGTAGCGCCCCCTATAATGCTTATGAATGGTCCCCTTAACAGGATTCGTTTCGCGTGGGACAACGAAAGTCGGTACACTCATTCTTCATGCCCAGACGCACAAAAAAGTCTCATGCCATCACGGTGCCAAGTCCACAGGAAGGCGGCCATGTTGGATGGAAAGTGAGTTTTCGTGCCACTTTTGACCGATTCCACGCCTTGCACAAGATCGAACTCGTCCTACAGATTTAATACTACAGACTTCAAACTTGGCCAGGTTACTCTTAAGACATGGGGGGTAAAATTCATGGGGAAACTTTTTTAAAACTTAAAGGGCGTGGCCGTGGCGACGCTTCAAAGTTTGATGACTCGCCATCACTCGCCTCAAAAGATTAAGTCGCTTATAACTCCCACATACATTATCCAATCTGTCCCAAACTTCACACGGTGAATGCTGGACCCAGCTTGAACGCGCACATATTATCATAGTGACATCCACCTATAGCGCCACCTGCTGGTGGTTGAAGATGTCTTTTTTTATCCACACCTCGCATTTGATCGAACTCGTCCTACAGATTTAATGCTACAGACTTCAAACTTGGCCAGGTTACTCTTAAGACATGGGGGGAAAGAGTCATGGAGAAACTTTTTCAAACCTCAAAGGGCGTGGCCGTGGCGATGCCTCAAAGTTATGACTTGCCATGAAGAATTAAGTCGCTTATAACTTCCACACACATTATCCAATCTGTCCCAAACTTCATACGTTGACTGCTGGATCCAGCTTGAACGCGCACATATAAAATAGTGACATCCACCTACAGCGCCACCTAATGGTGGTCGGAAACGTCGTTTTTTTTTCACAATTCGTTTTTTTATTGAACTCCTACAGATTTAATGGTAACAGCTCCAAACTTGGCCAGGTTACTCTTAAGACATGGGGGGAAAGAATCATGGGGACTCTTTTTCAAAACTTAAAGGGCGTGGCCGTGGCGACTTCTCAAAGTTCGATGACTCGCCATCACTCGCCACAAAAAATGAAGTCGCTTATAACTTCCACATACATTATCCAATCATTCCCAAACTTCATACGGTGAATGCTGGACCCAGCCTGAACGCGCACATCTAACATAGTGACATCAACCTACAGCGCCACCTGCTGGTGGTCGGAAACGTCTTTTTTTCCCCACACCTCGCATTTGATCGAACTTGTCCGACAGATTTAATGCTACAATCTTCAAACTTGGCCAGGTTGATCTTAAGACATGGGGGGAAAGAATCATGAAGAAACATTTCCAAACTCTGAACTGTGTGGGCGTGGCCAGGCGATGAAAATCATGTGATGGCGTTTGTGTTTTGAAAGCCTTATCATCATCGCAAAGTCATGAAACTTGGCACACACGTCTACCCTCTCGACCTCGTACGTATGTAAAGGGTATTGTGTGTGGGCGGAGCAAAATGGCTCAGTGGCGCCCCCTATAAATTTTCAAAAACCCCTATGCATTGGGGTTATTGTGTGCTCGTACGTACGCAATGGGAATCGTGCGTGTGGGCAGAGCTGCGCGACTACGGCGTCCAGCGCATGCCCAACGTGCGCACATCCCAATGTACGCACACTCGGTCCCGCTCACAGCTGCTTGCAGCTTTCTAGTTATTATTATTTTTCTCCGTTATTCTTTCTTATTCTTTGCAAAAGGTACTCGAAAACTCAGGAAATTTTGCGTGCGCCACCTGCCAGTCGACGACATGAAAGAATCTAAACTTTATATTTTTTGGAGTCGCTCATTGACTCTGTAGCGCCCCCTACGGTGCATAAAAATGGTCCCCTTAATAGGATTAGTTTCGCGTGGGACAACGAAATTCGGTACACTCATTCATCATGCCCAGACGCACAAAAAAGTCTCATGCCGCCATGGTCCCACGCCCACAGGAAGGCGGCCATGTTGGATGGAAAGTGAGTTTGTTGCTTATAACTCCCACACATATTATCCAATCTGTCCCAATCTGTCCCAAACTTCATACGGTGAATGCTGGACCCAGCCTGAACGCGTACATAATATCATAGTGACATCCACCCATAGCGCCACCTGCAGGTGGTTGGAAACATCTTTTTTTTTTCACACCTCGCATTTGATCAAACTCCTCCTACATATTTAATGCAACAACCTTCAAACTTGTCCAGGTTACTCTTAAGACATGGGGGGAAAAAATCATGGAGAAACTTTCTCAAACTCAAAGGGCGTGGCCGTGGCGACGCCTCAAATTTATGACTCGCCATGAAAAATTGAGTCGCTTATAACTTCCACACACATTATCCAATCTGTCCCAAACTTCATAAGTTGATTGCTGGACCCAGCCTGAACGTGCACATATAAAATAGTGACATCCACCTACAGCGCCACCTAATGGTGGTCGGAAACGTCTTTTTTTTTTCACACCTCGCATTTGATCAAACTCCTCCTACATATTTCATGCTAAAATCTTCAAACTTGGCCAGGTTACTCTTAAGCTAGGGGGGAAGAAAACTCTTGAGAAGCTTTTACAAACTCTTAACGGTGTGGGCGTGGCCAGGCGGTGACAATCGTGTGATGGCGTTTGTGATTTGAAAGCCTTATCATCATCGCAACTTAATGAAACTTGGCACACACGTCCACCCTGATGACCTTGTACGTATGTAAAGGGTATCGTGTGTGGGCGGAGCAAAATGGCTCAGTGGCATCCCCTAGAAATTTTCAAAAACCCCTCCGCATTGGGGTTATGATGTGCTCGTACGTACGCAAAGGGTATCATGTGTGTGGGCAGAGCTGCGGCTCCAGCGTCCAGCGCATGCACCAACGTGTGCACATCCCAACGTACGCACATCCCAACGTATGCACACCTCGGTCCCGCTCACAGCTGCTTGCAGCTTTCTAGTTAGGGACCGAGCAGTGAAACTGCAAGGACCCTATTGTATCTGTAAGGTTTATTATTATTAGGGACCGAGCAGTGAAACTGCAAGGACCCTATTGTATCTGTAAGGTTTATTATTATTATTATTATTCTTATTCTTTGCAAAAGGTATGCGAAAACTCAGGAAATTTTGCGAGCGCCACGTGCTAGTCGACGACATGAAAGAATCTAAACATTATATCTTTGGGAGTTGCTCATTGGCTCTGTAGCGCCCCCTATGATGCTTAAAAATGGTGCCCGCAATGGGGTTAGTTTCGCGTAGGACAATGAAATTCGGTACAGTCATTCACCATGCCCAGACGCACAAAAAAGTCTCTTGCCGCCATGGTCCCACGTACACAGGAAGGCGGCCATTTTGGATGGAAAGTGCGTTTTCGTGCCATTTTTGGCCGATTCCACGCCTTGCTTAAGATCAAACTTGTCCTACAGATTTAATGCTACAGACTTCAAACTTGGCCAGGTTACTCTTAAGACATGGGGGGGGGAATTCATGAAGAAACTTTTTCAAAACTTAAAGGGCGTGGGCGTGGCAACTCCTCAAAGTTCGATGACTCGCCATCACTCGCCACAAAAAATGAAGTCGCTTATAACTCCCACATACATTATCCAATCTGTCCCAAACTTCATACGGTGAATGCTGGACCCAGCCTGAACGCGTACATATTATCATAACGACATCCACCTATAGCGCCACCTGCTGGGGGTTGGAAACATCTCTTTTTTTCCACATCTCGCATTTGATCGAACTCGTCCTACAGATTTAATGCTACAAGCTTCAAACTTGGCCAGATTACTCTTAAGACAAGGGGGAAAAGAGTCATGGAGAAACTTTTTCAAACCTCAAAGGGCGTGGCCGTGGCGACGCCTCAAAGTTATGACTCGCCATGAAGAATTAAGTCGCTTATAACTTCCACACTCATTATCCAATCTGTCCCAAACTTCATACGGTGAATGCTGGACCAAGCCTGAACGCGTACATATTATCATAGTGACATCCTCCTATAGCGCCACCTGCTGGTGGTCGGAAATGTCATTTTTTGCCACACCTCACATTTTATAAAACTCCTCCTACAGATTTAATGCTACAAGCTTCAAACTTAACCAGGTTACTCTTAAGACATGGGGGCAAAAATTCATGGAGAAACTTTTCCAAACTCTGAACAATTCGGGCGTGGTCAGGCGGTGAAAATCGTGTGATGGTGTTTGTGATTTGAAAGCCTTATCATCATCACAACGTCATGAAACTTGGCACACACGTCCATCCTGAACACCTCGTACGTATGTGAAGGGTATCGTGTGTGGAAGGAGCAAAGTGGCTCAGTGGCGCCCCCTAGGGTACTTAAAAATGGTCCACACATTGGGGTTAGTTTTGCGTGGGACGACGAAATTCGGTACACTCATTCATCATGCCCAGACGCACAAAAAAGTCTCATGCCGCCATGGTCCCACGTCCACAGGAAGTCGGCCATTTTGGATGGAAAGTGCGTTTTCGTGCCATTTTTGACCGATTCTACACCTTGTATAAGATCGAACTTGTCCTACAGATTTAATGCTACAGACTTCAAACTTGGCCAGGTTACTCTTAATACATGGGGGGAAAAATTCATGGAGAAACTTTTTCAAACCTCAAAGGGCGTGGGCGTGGCGACGCCTCAAAGTTTGATGACTCGCCATCACTCGCCACAACAAATTAAGTTGCTTATAACTCCCACATACATTATCCAATCTGTCCCAAACTTCATACGGTGAATGCTGGACCCAGCCTGAACGCGTACATATTATCATAGTGACATCCACCCATAGCGCCACCTGCTGGTGGTTGGAAACATCTTTTTTTTTCACACCTCGCATTTGATCAAACTCCTCCTACATATTTAATGCTAAAATCTTCAAACTTGGCCAGGTTACTCTTAAGCTAGGGGGGAAGAAAACTCTTGAGAAGCTTTTCCAAACTCTGAACGGTGTGGGCGTGGCCAGGCGGTGACAATCGTGTGATGGCGTTTGTGATTTGAAAGCCTTATCATCATCGCAACTTAATGAAACTTGGCACACAAGTCCACCCTGATGACCTCGTTCGTATGTGAAGGGTATCGTGTGTGGGCTGAGCAAAATGGCTCAGTGGCGCCCCCTAGAAATTTTCAAAAACCTCTCCGCATTGGAGTTATTATGTGCTCGTACGTACGCAGAGGGTATCGTGTGTGTGGGCAGAGCTGCGGCTCCAGCGTCCAGCGCATGCCCCAACGTGCGCACATCCCAACGTACGCACACCTCGGTCCCGCTCACAGCTGCTTGCAGCTTTCTAGTTCTTTCTTTCTTTCTTTCTTTCTTTCTTATTCTTTGCAAAAGGTATGCGAAAACTCAGGAAATTTTGCGAGCGCCACGTGCTAGTCGACGACATGAAAGAATCTAAACATTATATCTTTGGGAGTTGCTCATTGGCTCTGTAGCGCCCCCTACGGTGCTCAAAAATGGTGCCCGCAATGGGGTTAGTTTCGCGTAGGACAATGAAATTCGGTACACTGATTCACCATGCCCAGACGCACAAAAAAGTCTCTTGCCGCCATGGTCCCACATAGACAGGAAGGCGGCCATTTTGGATGGAAAGTGCGTCTTCGTGCCATTTTTGACCGATTCCACGCCTTGCATAAGATTGAACTTGTCCTACAGATTTCATGCTACAGACTTGAAACTTGGCCAGGTTACTCTTAAGACATGGAGGGAAAAATTCATTGGCTAACTTTTTCAAAACTTAAAGGGCGTGGCCGTGGCGACGCCTCAAAGTTTGATGACTCGCCATCACTCGCCACGAAAAATTAAGTCGCTTATAACTTCCACATACATAATCCAATCTTTCCCAAAGTTCAACCGGTGATTGCTGGACCCAGCCTGAACACGCACCTATAAAATAGTGACATCCACCTATAGCGCCACCTGCTGGTGGTTGGAAATGTCTTTTTTTTTCCACACCTCGCATTTTATCAAACTCCTCCTACAGATTTCATGCTACAAGCTTCAAACTTGGCCAGGTTACTCTTAAGACATGGGGGGAAAAAAATCATTGATCAACTTTTTCAAACCTCAAAGGGCGTGGCCGTGGCGACGCCTCAAATTTATGACTCGCCATAAAAAATGAAGTCGCTTATAACTCCCACAAACATTATCCAATCTGTCCCAAACTTCATACGGTGAATGCTGGACCCAGCCTGAATGTGTACATATAAAATAGAGACATCCACCTACAGCGCCACCTGCTGGTGGTTGGAAATTTCTTTTTTTTTTCACACCTCGCATTTGATCAAACTTCTCCTACAGATTTCATGCTACAAGCTTCAAACTTGGCCAGGTTACTCTTAAGACATGGGGGGAAAAAATCATTGGCCAACTTTTTCAAACCTCAAAGGGCGTGGCTGTGGCGACGCCTCAAATTTATGACGCGCCATAAAAAATTAAGTCGCTTATAACTCCCACATACATTATCCAATCTGTCCCAAACTTCATACGGTGAATGCTGGACCCAGCCTGAACGTGCACATATAAAAAAGTGATATCCACCTACAGCGCCACCTAATGGTGGTCGGAAACTTCATTTTTTTCCACACCTCTTATTTGATCAAACTCCTCCTACATATTTGATGCTAAAATCTAAAACTTGGCCAGGTTACTCTTAAGACATGAGGGCAAAACTTCATGGAGAAACTTTTCCAAACTCTGAATGGTGTGGGCGTGGCCAGAGGTGAAAATCGTGTGATGGCGTTTGTAATATGAAAGCCTTATCATCATCGCAAAGTCATGAAACTTGGTACACACGTCCACCCTGACGACCTCGTACGTATGTAAAGGGTATTGTGTGTGGGCGGAGCAAAATGGCTCAGTGGCGCCCCCTAGAAATTTTCAAAAACCCCTATGCATTGGGGTTATTGTGTGCTCGTACGTACGCAATGGGAATCGTGCGTGTGGGAAGAGCTGCGCGACTACGGCGTCCAGCGCATGCCCAACGTGCGCACATCCCAACGTACGCACACTCGGTCCCGCTCACAGCTGCTTGCAGCTTTCTAGTTAGGGACCGAGCAGTGAAACTGCAAGGACCCTATTGTATCTGTAAGGTTTATTATTATTATTATTATTCTTATTCTTTGCAAAAGGTATGCGAAAACTCAGGAAATTTTGCGAGCGCCACGTGCTAGTCGACGACATGAAAGAATCTAAACATTATATCTTTGGGAGTTGCTCATTGGCTCTGTAGCGCCCCCTACGATGCTTAAAAATGGTGCCCGCAATGGGGTTAGTTTCGCGTAGGACAATGAAATTCGGTACACTCATTCACCATGCCCAGACGCACAAAAAAGTCTCTTGCCGCCATGGTCCCACGTACACAGGAAGGCGGCCATTTTGGATGGAAAGTGCGTTTTCGTGCCATTTTTGGCCGATTCCACGCCTTGCTTAAGATCGAACTTGTCCTACAGATTTAATGCTACAGACTTCAAACTTGGCCAGGTTACTCTTAAGACATGGGGGGGGGAATTCATGGAGAAACTTTTTCAAAACTTAAAGGGCGTGGGCGTGGCAACTCCTCAAAGTTCGATGACTCGCCATCACTCGCCACAAAAAATGAAGTCGCTTATAACTCCCACATACATTATCCAATCTGTCCCAAACTTCATACGGTGAATGCTGGACCCAGCCTGAACGCGTACATATTATCATAACGACATCCACCTATAGCGCCACCTGCTGGGGGTTGGAAACATCTCTTTTTTTCCACATCTCGCATTTGATCGAACTCGTCCTACAGATTTAATGCTACAAGCTTCAAACTTGGCCAGATTACTCTTAAGACAAGGGGGAAAAGAGTCATGGAGAAACTTTTTCAAACCTCAAAGGGCGTGGCCGTGGCGACGCCTCAAAGTTATGACTCACCATGAAGAATTAAGTCGCTTATAACTTCCACACTCATTATCCAATCTGTCCCAAACTTCATACGGTGAATGCTGGACCAAGCCTGAACGCGTACATATTATCATAGTGACATCCTCCTATAGCGCCACCTGCTGGTGGTCGGAAATGTCATTTTTTGCCACACCTCACATTTTATAAAACTCCTCCTACAGATTTAATGCTACAAGCTTCAAACTTAGCCAGGTTACTCTTAAGACATGGGGGCAAAAATTCATGGAGAAACTTTTCCAAACTCTGAACAATTCGGGCGTGGTCAGGCGGTGAAAATCGTGTGATGGTGTTTGTGATTTGAAAGCCTTATCATCATCACAACGTCATGAAACTTGGCACACACGTCCATCCTGAACACCTCGTACGTATGTGAAGGGTATCGTGTGTGGAAGGAGCAAAGTGGCTCAGTGGCGCCCCCTAGGGTACTTAAAAATGGTCCACACATTGGGGTTAGTTTTGCGTGGGACGACGAAATTCGGTACACTCATTCATCATGCCCAGACGCACAAAAAAGTCTCATGCCGCCATGGTCCCACGTCCACAGGAAGTCGGCCATTTTGGATGGAAAGTGCGTTTTCGTGCCATTTTTGACCGATTCTACACCTTGTATAAGATCGAACTTGTCCTACAGATTTAATGCTACAGACTTCAAACTTGGCCAGGTTACTCTTAAGACATGGGGGGAAAAATTCATGAAGAAACTTTTTCAAACCTCAAAGGGCGTGGGCGTGGCGACGCCTCAAAGTTTGATGACTCGCCATCACTCGCCACAACAAATTAAGTTGCTTATAACTCCCACATACATTATCCAATCTGTCCCAAACTTCATACGGTGAATGCTGGACCCAGCCTGAACGCGTACATATTATCATAGTGACATCCACCCATAGCGCCACCTGCTGGTGGTTGGAAACATCTTTTTTTTTCACACCTCGCATTTGATCAAACTCCTCCTACATATTTAATGCTAAAATCTTCAAACTTGGCCAGGTTACTCTTAAGCTAGGGGGGAAGAAAACTCTTGAGAAGCTTTTCCAAACTCTGAACGGTGTGGGCGTGGCCAGGCGGTGACAATCGTGTGATGGCGTTTGTGATTTGAAAGCCTTATCATCATCGCAACTTAATGAAACTTGGCACACACGTCCACCCTGATGACCTCGTTCGTATGTGAAGGGTATCGTGTGTGGGCTGAGCAAAATGGCTCAGTGGCGCCCCCTAGAAATTTTCAAAAACCCCTCCGCATTGGAGTTATTATGTGCTCGTACGTACGCAGAGGGTATCGTGTGTGTGGGCAGAGCTGCGGCTCCAGCGTCCAGCGCATGCCCCAACGTGCGCACATCCCAACGTACGCACACCTCGGTCCCGCTCACAGCTGCTTGCAGCTTTCTAGTTATTAGGGACCGAGCAGTGAAACTGCAAGGACCCTATTGTATCTGTAAGGTTTATTATTATTATTATTATTATTCTTTCTTATTCTTTGCAAAAGGTATGCGAAAACTCAGGAAATTTTGCGAGCGCCACGTGCCGGTCGACGACATGAAAGAATCTAAACTTTATATTTTTGGGAGTCGCTCATTGACTCTGTAGCGCCCCCTACGATGCTTAAAAATTGTCCCCGCAATAGGATTAGTTTCGCGTGGGACGACGAAATTCGGTACACTCATTCATCATGCCAAGACGCACAAAAAAGTGTCATGCCGCCATGGTCCCACGTCCACAGGAAGTCGGCCATTTTGGATGGAAAGTGCGTTTTCGTGCCATTTTTGACCGATTCTACACCTTGTATAAGATCGAACTTGTCCTACAGATTTAATGCTACAGACTTCAAACTTGGCCAGGTTACTCTTAAGACATGGGGGGAAAAATTCATGGAGAAACTTTTTCAAACCTCAAAGGGCGTGGGCGTGGCGACGCCTCAAAGTTTGATGACTCGCCATCACTCGCCATCACTCGCCACAACAAATTAAGTTGCTTATAACTCACACATACATTATCCAATCTGTCCCAAACTTCATACGGTGAATGCTGGACCCAGCCTGAACGCGTACATATTATCATAGTGACATCCACCCATAGCGCCACCTGCTGGTGGTTGGAAACATCTTTTTTTTTCACACCTCGCATTTGATCAAACTCTTCCTACATATTTAATGCTAAAATCTTCAAACTTGGCCAGGTTACTCTTAAGCTAGGGGGGAAGAAAACTCTTGAGAAGCTTTTCCAAACTCTGAACGGTGTGGGCGTGGCCAGGCGGTGACAATCGTGTGATGGCGTTTGTCATTTGAAAGCCTTATCATCATCGCAACTTAATGACACTTGGCACACACGTCCACCCTGATGACCTCGTACGTATGTAAAGGGTATCGTGTGTGGGCGGAGCAAAATGGCTCAGTGGCGCCCCCTAGAAATTTTCAAAAACCCCTCCGCATTGGAGTTATTATGTGCTCGTACGTACGCAGAGGGTATCGTGTGTGTGGGCAGAGGTGCGGCTCCAGCGTCCAGCGCATGCCCCAACGTGCGCACATCCCAACGTACGCACACCTCGGTCCCGCTCACAGCTGCTTGCAGCTTTCTAGTTATTTTTTTTTTTTCTCCTCCGTTATTCTTATTCTTTGCAAAAGGTATGCGAAAACTCAGGAAATTTTGCGAGCGCCACCTGCCAGTCGACGACATGAAAGAATCTAAACTTTATATTTTTGGGAGTCGCTCATTGACTCTGTAGCGCCCCCTATAATGCTTAAAAATGGTCCTCTTAATAGGATTAGTTTCGCGTGGGACAACGAAATTCGGTACACTCATTCATCATATCCAGACGCACAAAAAAGTCTCATGCCGCCAATGTGCCACGTCCACAGGAAGGCGGCCATTTTGGATGGAAAGTGCGTTTTCGTGCCATTTTTGACCGATTCCACGCCTTGCATAAGATCGAACTTGTCCTACAGATTTAATGCTACAGACTTGAAACTTGGCCAGGTTACTCTTAAGACATGGGGGGAAAGAATCATGGAGAAACTTTTTCAAACCTCAAAGGGCGTGGCCGTGGCGACGCCTCAAAGTTATGACTCGCCATGAAGAATGAAGTCGCTTATAACTTCCACACATATTATCCAATCTGTCCCAAACTTCATACGGTGAATGCTGGACCCAGCTTGAACGCGCACATATAAAATAGTGACATCCACCTACAGAGCCACTTAATGGTGGTCGGAAACGTCTTTTTTTTTTTTTTTTCACACCTCGCTCTTGATCAAACTCCTCCAACATATTTCATGCTAAAATCTTCAAACTTGGCCAGGTTACTCTTAAGCAAGGGGGGAATAAAACTATTGAGAAACTTTTCCAAACTCTTAACGGTGTGGGCGTTTCCAGGCGGTGAAAATCGTGTGATGGCGTTTGTGATTTGAAAGCCTTATCATCATCGCAAGATCATGAAACTTGCCACACACGTTCACCCTGACGACCTCCTATGTATGTAAAGGGTATCGTATGTGGGCGGAGCAAAATGGCTCAGTGGCGCCACCTAGGAATTTTCAAAAACCCCTTCGCATTGGGGTTATTATGTGCTCGTACGTACGCAGAGGGTATCGTGCGTGTGGGCAGAGAAGTGGCTCCAGCGTCCAGCGCATGCCCCAACGTACGCACATCCCAACGTACGCACACTCGGTCCCGCATACAGCTGCTTGCAGCTTTCTAGTTAAGAATGATTTGTTACTTAAAGATCTGACATTGAGTACTGCGTGTTTGAGACTAGTTATAGTTGAACTAGATGCTGTGTTCTTTCAAGGGATATGGATAAGATTTCTCTGATTGGACAGTCTGATTGTCCCTCTCTTCACTCCATCCTTGGACCTCTGGTTGAGATGGTGTTTACCAACACAGAGGCCCTTAGCGTCCTAGACATCAGCATTGACGCTGTTGGAAATGACAGCTGTGGGCACCGGTGGTGGGTGCCAAGCTGGGGGGGCTTTGGTCAATGGAGTAGGCTGGGGAGGGAGAGGGGCTCGATGGAGCTGCTGAACTGCTGCTGTAGAACTAGAAGCCAAGGAAATACCATCTAGAGTAACTATATAGCTAGATAATCTCTCCCTGAAGCGCTCAGGTCCAAAAGCCCGATTCGCACGGGATAAATATTACCTATGGATCACTGGTAATTCGCAACTACCCCCGCACCTCTGTATTTTTTTGTGGCGCATTCGGACGGGACAAGCAAAAGTCTGTAATTTACTCAAATCACAGACATCATGAGCGGATATTCTGTAATTGTAGTAACTTCCTGTTGTGCCCTTTTGTACCTGGTTGCATTCACAAACACACACGTGTGCATTCACACGGAACTTAAATTACCACAGGACGTCTGTGTTTCACCGAAACACAATAGGTAATTCGCGGCGGAATTATTACCCCACAAATCATGGACATGGCGCATTCGCACAGGACTAAGAACTCAGACATTCTCCGCAATTATTCCGAATTACGGGGGGTCCATAGGTAATACAAGTCCCGTGCGAATCGGGCTAAAGATAACGACTTCAGTTTTGTCTGAATTTAGAAGCAGACAGTTCTGAGTCATCCAGGTCTTTATGTCTTTAAAGCCCGATTCGCACGGGACTTGTATTACCTATGGACCCCCCGTAATTCGGAATAATTGCGGAGAATGTCTGAGTTCTTAGTCCTGTGCGAATCAAAGTTGATCCGTACGCCTCTGGTAGGAGGCTCAGCTGATTCCACATCAGCAACATGATGTGTGAGGACACCATGAGGAATCATCACTGTGTGCCAGCCTTCTATCCATTTTCTATCCCCGCTTAATCTGGGGGGGCTGGAGGCAGGATACACCCTGGGCAGGTTGCCACTTCATTACAGGGCACAGAGAAAAATGAGACTCACTCAGTTTACTCACCAATTAACCCGATGCAAAAACCATGAATGTTTTAGGGCAGAGTACCCGGGGAGAACCCGTGCATACCCGGGGAGAACCCGCGCATACCCGGGGAGAACTCCCGCATACCCGGGGAGAACCCACGCATGCCCAGGGAGAACCCACGCATACCCGGGGAGAACTCCCGCATACCCGGAGAGAGCCCACGCATACCCGGGGAGAACCCGTGCATACCCGGGGAGAACTCCCGCATACCCGGGGAGAACCCACGCATACCCGGGGAGAACTCCCGCATACCCGGAGAGAGCCCACGCATACCCGGGGAGAACCCGCGCACACACGGGGAGAACTCGCGCATACACGGGGAGAGCCCACGCATACCCGGGTAGAACCCGCCCATACACGGGGAGAACTCGTGCATACATGGGGAGAGCCCACGCATACCCGGGGAGAACTTGCGCATACACGGGGAGAACCCACGCATACACGGGGAGAATATGCAAACTGTGCGCAGAAAGTCGGGGTCCCAACCTGGAACTTGCTGTGAAGCGATGGCGCTACCCCAACAGCATCAGGTTACCGAGGTTACCAAGGATACCGAATCTTTTTCCACCTGTGAGACTAAACCAGTGTCTAAAAGAGGCTGACTAAAGTATGTCTGATGCTGTGGACTGTGTGGGAAAGCACGTTGTACATGCAGGTAAACCTGAATTCACATCACAGATGTTGTTTTTAACATTTCTAAAAACAACCCCACTTGAGTGTAGTTCAGTGTGTACATGCAGGAATGATTGAGTCAAAGCACATTATCTAAATGTGTTCTTCTGGTTCTGAAGTCTGTACTATTTCTGCTGGACTAAAAGTTTTCCAAGCATCTGTAAAGTCTTGTTTTGGTTGGACTAACTGAATTTTTTTTAAATGATTTCTGTTGCTGTGTCATGTAAACTTGCCGGCTGGCTCTGATGCGGCTGCCTCAACAGATGGCTGCTGAGCAGAATGCCCTCTCCTCAACATGCTCAGAGAAGGTGTCGTGGTGTAGCCCCAGGCGTCCTTACCAACTCCAATCTGCTCTTACAAACTGCTTTAGCTTTGTATTTCTTGTTGCACCAAGGTGTCTGTAGTTCTATACAATCGCCATCCCTTCTCCCAAAATGGAAAAATGGTTTGGCTTATTGCTGGTCCTCCTAAAATGAAGTGACGGTTGATCTGTACTCGGGCTCCTGTCCATCACTGATACACCCAACAACTGCAGTCGTGCCACAGTAAATATTCAATTGTTTTTCAGTAATAGTGACATTAATGCCATCGGCATATATATATTTTTTTTTAATGAATTGAATGAAAGGTTGTACAGATTAGGCTGAAGTTTCCACACAGGTGGACTCATTTGTGTCCTTGTGATATTATAACTCCTAATATTGATCTTATAAATGCTAAACAATGAAAATTGATTAAGTAATAATTCAAAAAGTTTATTTATTTATTTATTTATTTATTTATTTATTTATTTTTTTTTTTACATTTTTGTCAATGTTTTGTAATAACCCTACATTATTTCTAAATTTGAATATAAAAAAGCAACACTTTTCTACAGTTGTAACTTAACACACTACTAAACGTTGAAGTCCTAACTCTTGCTCCCAGTCAAAGCTCCGGATCACTGAACAAGGCGAGATTCCGAGGACCATGTGCTTTGATTTGAGCTGATTTTGTGCATATCCATGTGTGCTTGTGTGCGTCTGCCCATTCATTCGCCATGTTTTGGCCCTTGACTGTTCATTGTGCTCACAGATCTTCCAGGAGTTTAAGTTGACAGATTTGAAATACAAAAGCCGTCTACGAAGTCGCATCTCGAACCTGAAAGACCAGAAGAATCCAGACCTGCGGCGTAATGTTCTGTGTGGAAACATCTTGCCTCAAAGCATCGCCTGCATGACAGCAGAGGTCAGTTGTGCAGACATTTTGTGTTGCCCTTCTTCAAAGAGCTGTTGGTGAGGTCTTTGGGGGGTTATTTTGCTTTCTGTCTAAGAGAAATTTTATTAAATCGGCTCCGAATCATAACACGTCATCTTAGGCCACTTAAAATTATAGGGGGGAAAGTCTGGAGTAACACTTGGCAACAGTAGAGGGGGCTGCTCCAAGACGAGAGCTGATGATATTACAGTATATATAATATGTTATATTTGGACTCAAAGTTGATTTCAAGATGGTTTGAAAGTCAGAGCACTTTTATTTGTGTAACAGCAACTAACAGCATCTCAGGGTATTAAGTCCTCTTCAGTTGAATTAAAAACAGAAGTCTCCAAACATCCTCCAGCAGTTTGCTCCTGAATCAGGTGCTTCTCAGCTGAAGGTCAGAGCCTAAAAGAGGATTGGAGTCCACCCACTCTTAAGTAAGTTTTTAATAGTGCAGGCAGACTAACATTTCAACACAGCCGTGTCTTCACCAGAGGACACGTCACAAATGTTCTGTTTGAATAAGGGAGGTCCTCTTTTATTCCTCCTCAGACCTGATGTGTGGAAGCCCTGATCTTCTTCCCTGTAGCAGTCCTCATAAGAATCAGTTTCTTCACATTTCACAGTCTAACGCTCATCTGAAGGATTTGAAGAAGTGATAGGCTAACTGTTGTCTCTCTCTCCATAGTTCAGTTGTTCTTTCCAATAGAAACTTTATAGCCAACAGGAAGACACCGTTGGGAATGTTAGATAGGATTTTAAAAAGAAGGCAGTCAGGTCAGCCACATTATCTGACATGAGTGAGCTCCCAGTAGCACCTGATCCTATGGAAATGCTCACCGGAGCAACATTTTTTACACTGAATGTTAATATAATGCTGAATCCTTTTTTTTTTTTTTCTAGTCAATCCAAAGGATCAAAAATTTGATCTTCAGCTGCATTTCCTTCCTAGTTGAGAACTTTACCTGTTGAACCGAACTGTTCATCTGGCTTTTCTGTTGAATGAAAGCTGTACTGTACGGCTTCCACATGTAGGAAAGGAGCTGTTTGAAATACAAATGGGACTCATTCCATCCTCTTATAGAAGATAACTTGTATAAGAATGAAAATGTACATCACATGTTCCACACGCCAGGGGGAGCCATGGCAGCACCTGACCTGTCCTGACCAAGGCCCCATCCATCCTACAGGGTTGGGATGTCATGTGACATGGTGGTGCTTTGCAGTGCAGGGTTGTGATGTCATGTGACATGGTGGTGCTTTGCAGTGCAGGGTTGTGATGTCATGTGACATGGTGGTGCTTTGCAGTGCAGGGTTGGCTGTAGCTCAGGAGGAGGCTGAGCAGGACTCAGCAACACACTTAACCCCACTTTCACCAATGTGTGAATGTGAATAGAGAAAAACTGTGTAGACTAAAAAGTGATGTGAATGTGGTTTGTAGTGTTGAATTGCATTTAAAAGTTGGACAATCTTTCGAAGCAGCATATATTTCCGGACCATGTGCAGCACTGAATAAAGCACAGCTTTTCTTTAAGGTTTAGCCGAGCCACCCTCCAAAGGAATCTCATTTCAGCTGCTTTTATCTGGGATCTCATTCTTTTGAAAACCCCCCAAATCTTGGGTTGGAACGAAGATTAGAAAGCTTTGCCTTTCGGCTCCGCCACTTCTTTACCAAAATGGATGGCAACAGTGCCGTCATTACTGCTGACAAAGCCCCGCTCCTTCTGTTCATCTCTTGCTCCGACTTGAACCTGAGATACCTAAACTTCTCTGTTTGAGGCAGAGGCTTATCCCGGGAGAGCTTTATCCTTTTCAGTTTTACAACCATGGCCTCAGAGGCAGACTTTCATTCTGGCTGCGAACCATTCTAATACACACCAAGGGTCATTGCCTCAAGAAGCCAACAGAGCTACATTATCTGCTAAAATCTTTCCTGAGGCTTCCCAAACCAGACACCCAGCCTTGAAATCCTGTCCACGAATGTCGAAACTCACACCGTAAACGAGCTTGACCTTGTGCCAAGGAAGCAGACACAGATCCTTCTTTGGTTATACAGGGACCTTATAGCCCCCCCAAAAGTGAATATGGTACCCTGTACTTCTGCAGCAACCCCCACAGAGTCTTTCGGGGGACATGGTCATCAAAGATCTTGATGAACCAGGATGTCAGTCTTTCGACATTTAGTGCTGATTCTCTGACAGAGTTTGGAACTAAGTTGAGAGCTTTTTACCTATTCTTTCATGCACGCTCCTTTTATACCCAATCCTGACACCCTCTCCTGCCACCAATTATTCTGTTGGTTATAGAACCTTCCAGAATGCTGTTACATGGTATATTCTATAGACATGGTCTTTCTTTACCTTTCTTTCAACATTTTAAAAATGTGCCATTGGCATCAAATTTCTAGATATAATGAAGTTTGTCAGTAATTGTCTTTTTTTTTTTTTTTTAATGGTTGGTTAATGGCAATGTTCCCTCTAATTTTTCATGTGTCTGGGCAAACACACAAGCTCTCTGAGCACACTGAGGACCACTGTGAGCAACATCAGATGTGCACGCTGTGGCCACACACCAGTATCACACCTGTTCAAAACCTTGGATCATAGCCAGTTACATGGCTTATTAAAAGAATCAAATCCCAGCAGTAATTTTCATTAGTTTACTTTTAATATAAGTGATTTGGCCCACTTAAAAAAGAAAAAGACAAAAATCTTGTTGTTCACTAGATGTATAGTATGTTATATGTGAGAGTCATGCTTTGGCCATGGGAAGAGTCATGCTTGCAGCCTGCATGTTTTGCAGAGTAGACCTTTTTCACTTGAAAAAGAAAAAAATATCAGCCAGTTTTACCGCTTGTTCTTCTGTTTCTTCCGTTTTCCATCCTAAAAGAACCGCATTTCTTTTTTACTTTGGCTTGGTGAGTGGATGTGTCGCTGGCGCTGCGGGGTTGCGTCTCTTAACTCCGCCGCACTGTTGTTAGCTAGCTAACCTGCACGGCGCGTATGGGCAGGGCACATATGCAAGCACTATCAATGCTCTGATTGGCTGCATAGCGTAAGTAAACTCGTATCATTGGCTGAACACCTGTCACTCATTGCGTTACATTGAAAAATGGTACAGAAAAACATTACGCCTGGTATTAGATATTAATTAAAACGTTTATGGTGAATTTTATTTTATACACTGCATAGATTTTCTTGTGCGCTGAGAATGTGCGAGCAGTGCGCGATTGCGCAGGCGCGCAGCTTAGAGGGAACATTGGTTAATGGTTGAAAAAAATTCCAGATATAAGTTTAACCTTTCGGAGTCTGAAATATAAATGTCCCTTACTGCTATATCTCTTTCTAATCAACATTTTAAGGCCCTTCATGTAACCTGATGCCACGTTGCATTGAAAGCACTAACCGACGATCCGTTCCAGAAGTCTGTTCTAACCTTACGAACCGATAATAAGCTCAGTAAATCTCAAAACCCACCGCATACACAACAAATGTTGTTTCCACAAAAAAAAAACTCTGTAAATTGATGTAAAACTTATTTCTGTGCATGATTCAGTTGCTGAACAATCAATACAAAGCGTGATGCAAGCGCAGGCTCCTAAGAGTTAAATAGCATTTTAGGAGATTTTCTAACTTGTCTGGAAATGCGGTTTACATAATTGTTGTATATTAAAAAAGGATGTACACTATCCATGGAAATCAATCAATGTCACAAACACACAGCCAATTTTTCATCTGCTGAAAACAGCACATCACACCAACAATACCTCAGCCATGCACAACATGCTCAGACACATTATGATTAGGGATGGGAATTGATAAGATTTTTACGATTCCAATTCCATTTTCGATTCTGCTTAACGATTCGGTTCTTTATCGGTTCCCTTATCGATTCTCATTTGGAGAAAAAGGACAACAAACCGGTCGATTAGCATCAACTTTGTTTAGTTTAGAAGTAACATGAGTCATGACCTTACAAACCCAACAACGGTGAGGTCCACATTGGTCTATCATGGCCTGGGTAATTTAACTCTTCCTGCTCTGGTGAAAGGAGAAGCTGGAGGTAGAGGTGAACTGGGGGTAGTACCACCAGCCTCTGGCTCTGAGCCAGTCAGGCTCTGTCTCTCATGATTTCATCTAAATGTAATGCCTGAGAAGGCATTCATTTAACCTTAACCGTTAACAGCAGGTTTTACAATCAGGCAAATGGCGCTAACATGATAGGCAGTGTTTGTTAGTTAGTTAGTTACCTGCAGTGTTAGCCGAGGACATGCTAACGTTGCTAACGTTGCTGGGTTCAGATTCACCAACGTTAATCATTCATTCATAGTTATGGCATGTTGGTAGTTGGCATGATGATATCACGAAGATTCAAAGAAATGATCAGAAGTTTGGGTTTGTGTGAATCCAGGAGATGGCGAGTGCAGAGCTGAAACAGATGAGAGAGGCTCTGACCAAAGAGTCCATCAGAGAGCATCAGCTGTCCAAGGTGGGAGGAACAGAGACGGACATGTTCATCTGCAGCAAGTGCCGTGGAAAGAACTGTACATACACACAGGTATGGCCTCACAAATGCTGGCAAACCGGATTCCCTCACTGTTTTCTGCTCTGATTTATTTAAATTTTCTTTGTGTTCCAGGTGCAGACCCGCAGCGCTGATGAGCCCATGACAACTTTTGTTTTGTGCAACGGCTGCGGAAACAGATGGAAGGTGAGGAAATATCTGTGAGAAACTGATGCATATCTAACCAGTGTTCAGGCTAAATGTAAACGTGCGATGATGACAGCAGTCTTTGTGTAGCATTCTTCCTATAATACAAGGTCCTCAGAAATAAAGTGAAAAAAGAAGAAGTTTTCCCATAATAAGGCAAAGAGAATCTAATGAAAATGTGAAAACTCCACAGTAAGTGGGTTGAACACTGCATTTAGTCCCATGTTAAGGGACCTTTTGGGGGGGAAAAAAGTGAAGTTGTGCCACAAGATGGCGGCAGAGAGTGGACTCCGGTTCCCCTGGAACTCAGCTTCTCTTCTCACCTTTAGTTTTCACTCTTGCTTTGATTTATTTTCCTTTTTCGTGTCCTTTTGCTTGTTTTTTTTTACACCCTCCTCTACTGTATCAACTCTTCCACCTTTCGTCTCCATTTGAGTTCATCCTTCCGTTCCTGTAGGATTTCCCAGTTCTTCCTCCCGCCCTTATTTAGCTCCTGGCCTGGCTCTCGGTGGGGGCGACGTGTCTAATTTGAGTGGTGGTTTGTGGGAGGTCTGTTTTGTTGCTTCTTCATAGATAAAACCAGAAAACCTATTCTCGTTTTTTGAAACTCAAAGTTTAACTTGAATCTAAAGTTGTATATAATTCTGGGAGGAAGGCCAGACAATTTTATTTATAGAGCACAATTCGTACACAAGGTAAAAGGGGGGTGACGGTTGATTGGCGTGTCAGAATCCAATAGAAGTAACTCTCATCATTACTTCTATTGGTCAGACATTTCCTCTTGCTACACCCTCTACAATGGACTAAAAGATTTAGTTTTTTTCCCAAACATTCTATTTTAGTGGGTGCAATGGGGTCATGAGGAGGTTTTCAGACAATATGATAAAAAATGCTCCAGAAAACATCACAGACCCCACCTTTAAATGAGAAACTTTTACGAACAGTGAATCACAACTATAATTGTATCCAGGTTATTAATTTAAGGAATAATTCTGCTGGAGCCAGAACAACTGCGTAAAAAACCCTTTTTACTACTTTGTTTCTTTACTTTCCAACTTCACATGGTCAGTTTAAAAAAAGCTTTGTTCAGTTCAGAGTTCACTGAAAACAGAAACGCCATTCCACTTTGGTCATCAGCTGTTTAAATTCTGCCATTTTCTGACAGACTTTGTGCTGCAGGCTTAAAAAAAGCTTCAGAGAATAGGCAAGGCATCTTTATTTATATAGCACATTTCATACCACAGGCAACTCAATAACAGATTTTTAGTAGCACGTTTCACACAGTGTTCATTAATGCAGCTTTTTAAGCTTTGTAAAAATGTACAAAAATTGAGCCCGCACTACAGCACACTTGGCCTGGCATGTAGAGCTCTGTAGTCATGCTATCCCTCATTGAAATCCTTTTAATTTAATTGTATGCAAGTGTATCTATTTATAGTTATGTAACCTTACCGATAAGTCATTGTCACTACTCTTGTTTCTTTTTCTCAATAAAAAGATTAAAAAAAAAAAAAAAAAAAAGTATAAAAATATCCGCATGTATAGCATCGACATATAGTGGCATGGATGTGCTGGTGCTCCGCTGGATACACCAACATACAGCAGCGTGCTAACCAAGGCGGGGAAGAGGACCGCTAACTGTGTTCTCATGTGGAGGGGAAATGAACGGCGCCCCTCCAGGATAAGGCTGATGAGCGCATGCAAAGATCACCACGGGGGTCCACGGGGGTCCTTAAGGGCGGTTTATGGTCGGAAACCAGGTCGTCTGCGTGTGTGTCGCAGTTAACGCAGACATGCCCCCCCCCCCCCCCCTTACGCAGAGACTCTGGTGCACCTCCCCAAAATTGTAACTCACCGCAGACAGTGCCGCAGATATCGCCGCAGGGAGGAGAGAAAGGAGGCCTCTGATTGGTCAACTCTACATCCGCTCTACACTATGCGTATTTCCGGTTTGCTAACCGGTTAATGGTGACGCTAACCGTGCTAACCGTGCTAACCGTGCTAACCGTGACGCTTCTTTCGCCTCTCTGCCAGCTCCTGTAGTAGCAATATTTCTTCTATTTCTAGATCGATCAGCTGCATGTCAATCAAAGTGCGCATTCGTCCAGTCGCCATTGTTGTTGAATGACCTCCGTAACCGGAAGAGAAACACGCCACCCACCACACCCATAATCCTAGCTTGTTCGTGATTGTCCCTCTTGCGTTGTGGTGTGGAATTAACATAGCGCAGACCGCGCTTCAAAATTGGGCATAAATCAAAAATAACTGCGTCGTGTCTGCGACAAGCTCACTGCGACACACTGCTGTGAGAGTATACACGGCCCTTTAGACTGCAGGCTTTCCTTCATTTCAAACATTTCCACGTGGCTGCAGCTGCAGGTTGATTTTGAACTCCATGTAACCCAGACAGAGTTTAATTACTCTTTCTTTTTCTTTCAGTTCTGTTGAAGAGGACCCACATGTACATTACTCCCGTCTAAAAGTTCATTTGGATTTAAGAATATTATTTTATTCTGTAGATTTTCTTTTTATAAGTAATATTAACTAACTGTAATATATTTAGATGAAAATAGGCAAGTTCATGTTGACTAATGGTTTCATTTGGTTTGTATGGAGCACTTGTTGTTTATTTTCTGAGGCAGATGAAGCTTTGAGCCACACTGAAATCCCAGTTGGACCTTTTGCAGACAGTACATGTGCTTTTGTTTGCAATATTGTGCTGCAACATATTTCTCCATGCATTAAAGTTGCTCTTGGATTAAGAAAAAAACCCAAAAAGAATGTGAGTTTCTTGTGTTATTCATGCTGGTTTTAATGCAAATTGTTCTGGTAGAAAGTTAGTCAATGATTTATTTTTTAATGTTAGCATCATTGCACGATAAGAAGCACCTACTTTAACCCATTGAGGCCAGGAAAGCATTGCCGCATTTCTACCTTTAAAGCCGGGGGCGCTGTTGCGTTATTCTACCATTAAAGGTAGGGTGGGAGATCCTGGATTTTGAGTCCAGCGAAGCTGCATTTTGAAAATACACAGGTAAAAAGTCCCAACCCTTATCTTCACTTTCCCCCCGAAGGCACGCCTCTAGAGTACATGAACGCGCACGAGCACGAAGGTGCACGAGCGCTGTTCTGACAGCAAGCATCGATCGTTGCCGTATTTAGTATTTAGTATATGCTAACTATACGTTTAATAATGCTAGGTGCTAGCCAAGCTGGCTCTAGTTTAGCTTCCTGCCAAGCTTCTGGACGCGTAATTCGTTCACGGAGCAGGGTACGCGCACAGGGGGGGGAGGAGGGGGAGGGAGGAGCAGATTACAGTTTGATAGACGGCATCAGAATCCAATCATCGTTAACGGTCCGTTCAGTATGATTAGATACTGTTTTTCCTAGATTGTACGTTCTAGAGGCCACTAAAACTTTTCATATTTGTGTCAAAACTTTTAATTAATTGGTTGCAATGGGGGTGTGAAGAGTATTTCAAGCAATATGTAAAAAAATGTTCCAGAAAAAGAACCCCTACCCCACCATTAAGGCCGGGAAAGCGTACACGTCTTCTTTCCTGTATAAGGGTTGTTTTGCACCAATTATTGACCTCTGCACCAATGAAATGCATTATAATAGACACGTGAGAGTGTCTTCATGTTCCTCGTGCCATTGTTTTGAAGTTAAGTAAGTTACATCGAACAAGACATTTCAGACGGTAGCGATTGTGAGGAGTTTCTTGGCTTTGATGATGCTGATGAACGTGCTGACCCAATTGATCGAGATTTATGGCTAGCACATATGTTTGAAGATGACGAGGATGATTTTGAAGGGTTTGAATGTGAGTGGAAGACTGACAATTACCACCGTAATCGACGGAGAGATTTCAACCGCACACCAGGGGTGAAAGTTGATTTACCTGCAGATGCCACACCGTTATTTTATTTTATAACTGTTTTCTAATTGAAAATAGTGCTGTTCCAGCACTTTACTTTTTACATTTTCTATTTTCGTGAAGGTGTATGTAAATAAACTCAATTTCCAAAGAAAGCCACAGGTGTAAGTTCTCAAATACTTTTTGAATTTTGTTTCCATCTCCTACAGAGGCTGAGAAATCAATAGTAGGCGTTGACACAATTGCTGAATTTCCAGAAAAACTTCAGGTTTTAGGGGGTCTTTCTGAAATTGCCCATAGGTTTTACAGGCAAACAGCAAAAAAGATAGATTTCAGTTGATGCATGGAAAGGTTTTTGGTATGGGCTGCTGCACATATAACAGCAGCTATCAGCAGAAACAGCACTGTCAATCAGTTAAAAATCTGACACTCATCAAGTGCTGTTGAACTGTCACAATAACTCTTAGTTGGAGGAGTGTTTAGCTAACCACATTTACTCACAGTGACGTCGGTGGTTTGGAGCCCGTTGACAGAGCTGATGAAAAGTGGTGAGAAGGAAAAGCAGAGAAAGGTCCTGCAGTGTTTGTTGTGGAAACAGAGCTCAGCTCTTCCCATACATGAGCATGGGGGGGGGCTTTCCCTGTGATATAAAACTGTCTGTTACCTCGATGGAAAACCAACTGAAGTCCAGCAGTGCAGAGGGGCGGCACAGAGGAAAAGGCAACTTACAAATTTAAAAAATGATAGTTGTTAGCATGCTGACCTGTCAGATTAAGCTAACCATTGGGACTATAAATCTACCCGACAAATCCATCCATAAACTGCAACCTCAGCCGCCTGTCCTGCAGCAGCTTCGCTGGCTTCCTATTAAACTCTGCATCCTTTATAAAACGTGCTTCTCTTCTTCCCCTCTGTATCTTACCGAGCTGCTTCACCCTAACAGACCCAGCCAAACTCTTAGGTCCACCCACCCGCTCGCTTCTCCACCACGGGGGGCCTTCAGCTGCTGGGCCCCCCAGCTGCTGTGCCCCCCAGCTGCTGTGCCCCCCGCCTCTGGAACGCTGCCATAAAACATTGGGATTCTTTCACCTCCTTAAATCCCACCTTAAAACTCACCTTTTCAGGCAGCAATATTTCCACTATTTGGATTGTCGTATTTTACACTTTCATTCTTCTTATTTTCTCCTTTGTATGGTGACCTGGAGTGTCCTCACAGGCACCTATGAAGGCCTGTCCTGAAGGCCTGTGCAGAGCAGCTCTGTGGGATTCTGCAACACCTTTTCAACCTTAGCTTGACCCAAGAGAAGGTACACTGTTGTGGAAGACATCCTGTCTGGTTCCGGTACCAAAGAAAACTCACCCTTCAGACATCGATGACTACAGACCTGTTGCCCTGAAATCCCACATCATGAAGGTCCTGGAGAGATTCCTGTTGACCCACCTGTGTAAGCAAACCAGCACATATCAGGACCCCCTGCAGTTTGCTTATCGCCATGGAGTTGGAGTTGAAGACGCTATCATACACCTGCTTCAACAAACCCACTGTCATCTGGACAAAGCAGGCAGCACTGTGAGGATCATGTTCTTTGATTTCTCCAGTGCATTTAACACAATCCAGCCTGATCTGCTTCGTCTGAAACTCCAGAAGACTCAGGTGGAGGCCTCAACAATCACCTGGATTAATGACTACCTGACAAACAGACCACAGTTTGTCAGACTGAAGAATTGTGTGTCTAATCAGGTGATCAGCAGCACAGGAGCACCACAGGGGACTGTACTCTCACCATTCCTTTTCACTCTGTACACTTCAGACTTCCAGTACAAGTCAGACTCCTGTCATCTACAGAAATATTCAGATGACTCTGCATTTGTCGGGTGTATCAGAGATGGACAAGAAGCTGAGTACAGAGAGCTGGTGGACCGCTTTGTGGCATGGTGTGGGAACAATCATCTCATCTTGAATGTTAACAAAACAAAGGAGATGATTGTAGATTTCAGGAGAAACAAGGTCAGATCAAACCCTGTTTCCATCATGGGAGAAGAAGTGGAGGTGGTTGAGGAATATAAATACCTTGGTGTTCATGTGGACAACTGACTGGACTGGAGACACAACAGTGAAGCCATCTACAAGAAAGGACAGAGCAGACTGTACTTCTTAAGGAAGCTAAGGGCAGCAGCATCAGAACCAGGGACCTAAAAAGACTCAACAACCTGATAAAGAAGGCTGGTTCTGTTCTGGGGACGACTGTGGAACCTCTGGAGACAATAATGCAAAGAAGGATTTTGCATAAAATCAAGAGAATTATGGACAACCCTGAACATCCTCTCCATGAGACTGTTATCTGAAAACAGAGTCTCTTCAGTCAAAGGCTTCTTCAGTTTGGATGCAAAACGGACCGCTACAGGAAATCTTTCCTGCCCACAGCCATCAGCATCTATAATAACTCCTTGATTTAATTGAGCTACATCAACATTTAATTTCCCTCTGGGATAAATAAAGTATTTTTTAATTGAATTGAATTGAAATAAAATGTGTTATAAGGTAAGATGTTGCTGTGATGTGGATTTAATTCCGTTAAACAAACCAAAAAAGGTGAAACAACTGTTGGAATCCTCCAGCTGCTGGGAGTGATCACTGTGGAGCGAAGAAAAGCTGCCAGTAGCACTGCAGGATGCTGCAGGGTGGCCAGCAAGTCTCTGTTTTACAGACTTGGAGAAGGTTTACGGTGTCGGCGTCCAACATGTCGGCGTCCAACATGTCGGCGTCCAACTTGTCGGCGTCCAACTTGTCGGCGTCCAACATGTCCAACTTCTCGGCGTCCAACATGTCGGCGTCCAACTTGTCAGCGTCCAACATGTCCAACATGTCCAACATGTCGGCGTCCAACATGTCGGTGTCCAACATGTCCAACTTGTTGGCGTCCAACATGTCGGCGTCCAACATGTCGGCGTCCAACATGTCGGCGTCCAACATGTCGGCGTCCAACATGTCCAACTTGTTGGCGTCCAACATGTCGGCGTCCAACATGTCGGCGTCCAACATGTCGGTGTCCAACATGTCGGCGTCCAACATGTCCAACTTGTTGGCGTCCAACATGTCGGCGTCCAACATGTCGGCACAGATAAAGGGACAGTTTCAAAGTTCACCTGTGTGTGTGTGTCTGTGATGGTTCGGTTGACGAGCACACTGTTGGGAGTATAAACACCGCAAGATAATTATTCCAGCTCCACTCTCTTCATGTTCACTTTCAGTTTAAACCACAGATTCATGCTAGAGACATGCACAACCTTTTTAAACTCTGAATTCCTCATCTTCTATCTTGTCTAAAAGGTCAATGTAGACCGCCAGGTTGATGGCAATAACTTTTCAATATCTTTTATATCATTATTGTTATTAATATCATTTTGTCTATGTCACTCCTTTTATTCATTATTTCCAAATAGTTTACCTTAAAAAAAAATCTGGTTTACTTTCATACAATATTGTGGATCCTCAGCCATCTGTGTTTTGAAGAACTGTCTGATCAGCTGGTCTGTATTTTTCTTAATCCTGGTATAGTGCATCTCCCTGATTAGTTCATTTGGCTTTCTCCTGTTTTCTAGAAACACCAAATGCTTTTACACATGATGTTGGTACTTTTTTCACTCATTACTGTGATACAGGTTGATCTGAGTACCATCAGTCTGATTACATACCATCTTGAATACAGCCTCCAATCATTGAAATGTTCTTTTTTTCGTTGCAGACAGTGTAAACCCATATTTCACGTTTAGTTTGAAACTCAAACTCATTTAGATTGGTCCTTGGTGCATTTGAGGCTTGCAACACATTCTAAGAAAATAATTGGGACAGTAAATCTTTAACAACTTTATAATATGTCCATGCTGAATTAAGATACAAGATTTAGGTCAAGTGTCTGAAACTGTTTAATAACCTCTTATTTGTGTAAAAGTTGTTCGTTCAATCTTGCAGATTTTTTTTTGCTGGGATTCAGACTACACTGTCATATGGTAGAGGGGAGGAGTTAGTGGTAGTTTATAAAAGGCTGTCCTGTCACTTAATGGGTGTGTGTGGTATTGTGAGTGAATGGGTCTGTACCAAATCTCTGCCTCATGTTTAATTCAGCTGCTAAAAACCATCCGACACTAGCCTGGCTGACGCGTCCACATCTCGATGAGATGGTGGTCTGGGAACTAGGTGTGCATTTTCTCGTATTTGAGGCGTGGTTTACGAATGCCTAGAGCCATTTATTGGGCGCTACGAATGTCTATCAAATGACGTCAGGTTCTTCCCATGCTGCTTTGCGCGCGATTCATAGCCAATTGTATCACTTATACAAGATGATGACAGAAATTCGACGAGGAAGAAGAAGAAAAAAAAGCAAAATAAAAGTAAACTTGCGTTCTAAGCTACTTAAAACACTTTCTAAGGCTGCATCGAACGGTAACGTTGTGTCCGCTGCCATGTTGGATTAACACTCTACAAGCTTCAGTTTTGCGCATAGACGTCGTCATCGTCTTGCTGCTGCCCCCCCGTTCTGTGATTGGTTCCCTAACTCAGGCAAAAATAAGGGCGGTGGTTTCCAGGCTGCCTTTGCAGTGTGAATGAAATCGTGTGCAAAGCAGCATGGGAATTCCCAGGCTAATCCGACATGGTAAATGGACTGTACTGGTATAGCACTTTCATAGTCCAGCTAACCACTCACCCACACTGTCCCTCGCCACATTCACTCACGTCTATGCATTTTCACACATTCCATACGTCCATCGGTACGAGTGGAGTTCAGTGTCTTGTCCAAGGATCCCTCAACATGTGGCCTGGGGAAGCCGGGAGTCGAACCACCGACCTTCCAGTTGGCTCTTCCTTCTGAGCTACAGCTGCCCACGAAAAATCCTCTACTGGGGACAGGTCAACAGGTCGGGACTGCAGGCAGGCCAGTCCAGCACCCGTACCCTCCTCTTCCTCAGCCGGGCCTGTGTAACGTGTGCAGAATGAGCTTTTCCATGGTCTGCTTGAACAACACACGGACGTCCCTGGAACAGATGTAAAACCTCAGTGAGCTTTTCTGCATCAATGCTGCCATCACAGAAGTGGAAATGAGCTTTGCCGAGGGGCCTGATCCCAGCCCATCCCATCCCAGAGCCTGGCTGCAGGGACTGGTTGCTCAGGAAAAATAAATAAAGGACGCAATCATTTTGACGACAAAGGTTTCCCACAGTAATCCCTTGTCCGTGTGCTTCTATCAGCTGTTGATGAATGGCGGTTCTGAGGGGTCAGAGGTCATGGTGTCCAGCTTGGGCTTGCTCCCTTTACACTGAAACTCCTCCAGATTCCCTGAATGCTTTAATGATATTCTGCTCTGCAGAGGGAGAAACATGCAAATCCCTTCCAATCTTTCTCTGGGGAACTTGTTTTTTTTCCAACACTTCAATGATTTGTTGTCAAATCTTCTGCTGTTGGCTCCTCAAAGACTCAACCTTTTATACCAAATCATGATTACAGTACCTGTTGACATTATCTTTGAGTGACTTTTTTTAGACTATCACTGGCCCTAAGTTGCCCCGTCCTAGCGTTTTGCAAAACGTAAAAAAAAGATGAATCAAAGAGATGAGACAAAAATGATAAACCTTGGGCTCCTGCCATCTGCAGTGATGTAAATGTTGTAATGCTGTTTTCATTTTGATTTAGATTTTTAACACAATCCTGACCAACGTTTCTGTTTGAGATTGAATGTCTTTATAAAAAGGTAAATCACAGAGGATGTTAATGTTGGCTGACCAACGCTTCATGAGACGGTGGTGACGGTAGTTTGAACACTTTATTGAACTTCAGACCTCACGCTTTACATGTCAAAGAGGGGCAAACCAGCGAGCTGTTTCTTGGAAGGGTTGTTCTGATTTTTTAAATATTTTTTTTAAATTTTATTTACACCTGAGTACTTTTCTGTTTTGGGTCACAATTACAATTATAAAAAAATCATAGAACACTGAACAAATGACGCTGCTTCTCATTGGATGTTTGAGGGTTTCTGTTTATATATGTACAATTAAAATCACAGTTTTAACAAAATATGAAATAAATAACATTAACAATACTAAGACAAATGCATTCTGAGTGACCAGGCGGGTAAAGGCAGGAACCACCTCTCTGCCTTCACAGGGAGCCACAAACATTTGCTCTCCACAAACTACTTTTCCCATGATGCACTGGGTGTAAGCATCTAATCTTACATAATAGGAAACTTTTTATCTTCTCACTACTTTTTTTCCTTCTTTTTTTGCGCCTGGGAATTGCTCCTACTCCACTCCCTGAATTGACCAACCACAGATCAGCCATGTGGCCTCCTGCAACCAATCAAAAGCAGGTATCCATGTGGGCGTCAGACAGTGGTGAGGTCGAAGGTGAGAGGTCACAGAGGCAGAGGTCAGCAGCAGCAGTGCCCACGTAGGCCACCCTGGTGTGTGTGTGTGTGTGTGTGTAGAAGTATTTGTATTACTATACTTAATGAGACAATTTTGGCCTTTTTGATTTGTATAAAAGATTGAGAAAGTGTGTCATCTTTGGTTCATACTGACCCATAAAACTGCTGTTCCCAATTTTGCTCATGGAATACCCCCGAAAATCAGACAAAAGCGTATAATTAGATAGTGGGCATGTTGTGTTGGCTGTGTATCAGCAGTTAGTCAGAATAGGTAAGCTTTGTGTGCGCTGTCAAATAAAAAAAGTGTTTTAGCTCTTTCTTGAATGGTAGATTAGAAGTGATGTGAGGCCATAATGTCTGCTTTCTGAAACTCTTCATATTTAGGGCTTTTTGAAAAATTTGCCCGTGTGGCATTTGTTCATGCAGGCACCTTCGACCAATGATCACATTAAAGAATGTATGACCTGTTGTGGTCGTGAGTGAAACCGAGAGAGTAAAAATGATTGTTTTCTCATGCTAACACAGTGATGTTATTGTCTAAAGCCAACCAGAAAGTAACGCTTCGTTGTAACATGTTCTGTTTGCATGTAACCAAGGCAACCGGCACAATTGGGAGTGACAGTTGCATTACAAAAATAATGTATTTTAGACTCGATCATGATCTTTTTCTAACCCCAACCAAGAACTTTTGTTGCCTGAACCCAAGCAGAAGTGACAGAAGTGTAACCCTTGTGTTTGTTGGTCTCAATCACACAAAGGCCCATCTGCTCCATCCAACCACCCATCCTTCCTCATGAGAAATGTGTGGGGGGTTTTTTTCAACGAAAGACTTGAGAACGATGTCTGCTCCGATGTGGAAACGTGTGAGTGATATCCCCCTCCTGCTTTTTGTAGGGGAGGGGGCTACTTTACAGGATACCATGATGAGGCGTATTGAAGCATATGAACAGATGGCCCAAATGGCCACTTTGGTTTGAGGACATATTGGCTTTTTTTTTTTCTTCTCTTTTTTTGTAAGTAATTGCATTTTTAACAACATAGTGGCACAAGCAGGATCTTAGTAATTGCAGTAGGATCTGCTGTATCTACGTATTATGAACGCAGCAGATTTTCAATTGTTTTCATGCCAGATTCCATTTTATATTGTCCACCTTTTTAAACTAGCTTTTGGGTAGACCTCTGACTATTTTATTTAATTTTTTATGTTTTTGTGTGTCTTTCTTCTGTATATATATTTGTAGATATATGTATTATTTTTTTTGCTTTGTTTTTTATAACATTGATGCTGCTGTTGATCCTGCATTTTTCTCTGTGAAGCACTTTGTGATTTTATCTGTGAAAAGCGCTATACAAATAGATTTTACTTACTTACTTACACTGAAGGCTGGCTTCTAAGAAGTGTTTTGGATGACATTTTCCCTTCACAAACACACTGTGTCTATGGGCTTTTTTGGTCATGATGAGGCAACATACATCTTTGTGTTGACCTCAAAGTAAATAAATATCTGTAAAAGTTCTACTTGCTTTGGCTCCTGCATTTTAGCTTGTTTTCAGAGGAAAAAATAAAGCATTCCAAACGTCATACAGTGAGCTGGGAGCCTGTGTTAAGACACAGGATTTGTGGTTTAGAAGAGTAACTGCTCCAGGGCAGTTTGAGATAATGGATCTGAGACATCTTAAGGCACCGCTAACAGACCAATGTGTTATTGAAGCAAACCTGATCAGTTCAAAGTGGAGGAATCAGCGCTAAAGCTTTTCCCTTAAAAAGTATTCCCTCACCCATCCAAATGCCTAAATTCAGGTGTTCCAGTCACTTCCATGACCACAGGTGTATAAATTCCAGCACCTCGGCATGCAGACTGCTTCTACAAACATCTGTGAAAGAATGTTTCGCTCTCAGGAGCTCAGTGAATTCCAGCATGGTACCATGATAGGATGCCACCTGTGCAACAAGTCCAGTGGTGACATTTCCTCGCTGCTAAATATCCCACAGTCAGCTGTCAGTGGTGTTATAACAAAGTGGAAGCGATTGGGAACGACAGCAGCTCAGCCAGGAAGTGGTGGGCCAGGTAAAACAACAGAGCGGGGTCAGAGGATGCTGAGGCTCATAGTGCTCAGAGGTCACCAACTTTCTGCAGAGTCAGTCGCTGCAGACCTCCAACCTTCATGTGGCCTTCAGATTAGCTCAAGAACAGGGCGTAGAGAGCTTCATGGAATGGGTTTCCATGGCAACTGCATCCAAGCCATACATCACCAAGTGCAATGCAAAGCGTCGGATGCAGCGGTGTAAAGCACGCCGCCACTGGACTCTAGAGCAGTGGAGACGCCTTCTCTGGAGGGACCAATCAGGCTTCTCCATCTGGCAACCTGATGGAGGAGTCTGGGTTTGTGGTTGCCAGGGGAACGGTACTTGTCTGACTGCATTGTGCCGAGTGTAAAGTTTGGTGGAGGGGGGATTATGGTGTGGGGTTGTTCTTCAGGAGCTGGGCTTGGCCCCTTATGGCTCTTTTCCATTGCCGAGCTAGCCCTACTCTACTCGGTTCGATATAGCGCGACACTGCACGGCACGACACGACACGGCACCAGTACCATTTCCTTTTCCACACAAACCGTGACCTGGAAGTGGGTGGAGTCGGCCCGGTCACCACTAACGTGACGTCGGTTTCAGGCGATGGGTTGGCTTTCCTTCTCTGGTCTTCCATCTTTGCAATTCTGTTTATTCTCTCAGGTAATACTTCTCTGTTGCTCTCGCAGGTGTGTTTTCATACGGCGGGTGATTATTTAAAGCTCCCCGAGCTTCGTCGCGTGTATGATGTAATTTCACCTGACCAATCAGTGGACAGCACTGATCACGTTACGTTTTAGTGTCGGCTCGGCCCGACTAGACCCACCTCTGAAGCAGGTACTAGCAGGTACTAAAAATCGTAACGGATCCCACCTTCAACCCGCAATGGAAAAGCTCCCAATCAGGGTAGAGCCGTACCGTTACGAAAATGTTCAGTGGAAAAGGGGCATTAGTTCCAGTGAAAGGAACTCTGAATGCTTCAGCATACCAAGAGATTTTGGACCATTTCATGCTCCCAACTTTGTGGAAACAGTTTGGGGACGGCCCCTTCCTGTTCCAACATGACTGCGCACCAGTGCACACAGCAAGCTCCATAAAGACATGGATGTCTGGCCTGCACAGAGTGCTGACCTCAACCCGATAGAACACCTTTGGGATGAATCAGAGCGCACACTGTGAGCCAGGCCTTCTGTCCAACATCAGTGTCTGACCTCACAGATGAGCTTCTGGAAGAATGGTCAAAAACTCCCATAAACACTCCTAAACCTTGTGGAAAGCTTGCCCACAAGAGTTGAAGCTGTTATAGCTGCAAAGGGTGGGCTGACGTCATATTAAACCGTCTGCATTAAGAATGGGATGTCACTGAAGTTCATATGCATGTAAAGGCAGATGAGTCAATACTTTTGGCATTATAGTGTATCAAGGTTGCATGGAGGATTTTAAACTCACTTGGTATATCAAAAGGTTTCCTTTTTTGTTTTGCTGAGATTCAGGTTAAAAAAAAACATTCAGCCACAAAGTTTCCTAAACTATTTTTGAATAATTCAAAAATATTAAATTTCATATAAAGTCATTTCATGTCACATAAAATCAAATAAGTCTAAAGACTGATTTGAATTATTCACCTAAGAACCAGCATAGTTGAAGCTGAAAGAATATAGATGCACGCAATTGTAATAATTGAATTCTAATAACTTCTGGTGATTTTATGCCTGCCAGTGATACTGATGCGCTCATTTTGTGGACCATTTTTCTACACAACCTGTATTTGAACCTATTTTATTTTCCTTCCTCTCTGTCAGCAGCAGCAGCAGCTGTGTTTGCCTGGAATATATTTTTATGTTCCTCATATTTGTTTATATGACAGACTATCAGGACCACATGAAGGAAAAAATAATAAGGGAACAGAAATTCCGACTGATTGTAGTCCAAATGTCGTAAAATTTCAATTCTATTTTGAAAATGAAGTGAAAATAATAAGGTCTGTGTAGATCTGCAGTTTAAAGCTAAATGTCAAATGTTTGATTCAAACAGATCACTATAAGCGCACAGACATACGATACGTCTATGAATGAACTGGTTTGGTCTTAGTTATGACAAAATGTGAGGGTGGGTGTCGTTGATCTCCAAACTGGCTTCGATGGATCAGAGGTGTTTGTTTTCGCTTCCCTCTGGACGTAGTATTTTTCAACTTTATTTAAATCTTCCCTCTTTAAAGGGACACTGTGTGATATATTAAGTCATTTATGAGCTCAAATCAACATTTTCATTCATAAATTAGTCCTCATTGGTGTAAAATTATCTCTGTCAAAAATCTCAATTATCCTCCTGAGTGAAGAATAACTTGTCTGTATCTACATAGAGCGGGCAAGCTCTATGGAGGCTGCCATGTCCTTCCGGTCTATGAAAAACGACAAAGTGCCAAGAGGGACATAAAGCACTTCGAATCGCGTTTTCCCCATTTTGACGTCACGTTTGCACGCAGGTAAAAACAGAGCCAGTCTACGCCATTAGACATTCTCTGGTATAAACCAGCCTGAACGGCCTGCACTTTTGTTGGCAATGGAAGACCATAGTTATGCCACGCCACAGGAGAAGGGATCCTCATCGCCAAAAAAGCGAAAAAGAGAATTGAAAAGGCAACGTGAGCTTCTTGAATCTTGACACATACCGCCTGCCGTAGTTCAACGCACATTTGAAAACGCCAGGCACTAAAGAGCAAATTCATTCGACTTTGCAAAATAAAATTGCACCACTGGATGGGGGAAGAAATTTACGGAAGAGTATTAGGGCCAGGCATAAGAAAAAATAATAATATTTTGCCTGTCGAGATTAAAGTCCACATGTCGAGAATAAAGTCGTCATGTCGGCCGGAAAAGGGTGGAATGCTCTCTCCGGGTCGGGAATGAGATCCTTCCCCAAGTGGAGGAGTTCAAGTATCTCGGGGTCTTGTTCACGAGTGAGGGACGAATGGAACAGGAGATTGACAGGCGGATCGGTGCGGCGTCTGCAGTGATGCGGGCTCTGCACCGGCCCGTCGTGGTGAAGAAGGAGCTGAGCCAGAAGGCGAAGCTCTCGATTTACCGGTCAATCTATGTTCCTACCCTCACCTATGGTCACGAGCTGTGGGTAGTGACCGAAAGAACGAGATCGCGAATACAAGCGGCCGAAATGAGTTTCCTCCGCAGGGTGTCTGGGCTATCCCTTAGAGATAGGGTGAGAAGCTCGGTCATCCGGGAGGGGCTCGGAGTAGAACCGCTGCTCCTCCGCATCCAGAGGAGTCAGATGAGGTGGCTCGGGCATCTGGTTAGGATGCCTCCTGGGGCATCTGGTTAGGATGCCTCCTGGGGCATCTGGTTAGGATGCCTCCTGGGGCATCTGGTTAGGATGCCTCCTGGGGCATCTGGTTAGGATGCCTCCTGGGGCATCTGGTTAGGATGCCTCCTGGGGCATCTGGTTAGGATGCCTCCTGGACGCCTCCCTGGTGAGGTGTTCCGGGCCCGTCCCACTGGGAGGAGGCCCCGGGCAAGACCCAGGACACGTTGGAGAGACTATGTTTCTCAGCTGGCCTGGGAACGCCTCGGGGTCCCCCCAGAAGAGCTGGAGGAAGTGGCCGGGGACAGGGACGTCTGGGTCTCTCTGCTCAAGCTGCTGCCCCCGCGACCCGATCCCCGGACCAGCGGAAGATAATGAATGGATGGATGGATGTTGAGAAGAAAGTTGAAATGTCGAGAATAAAGTCGAATTTTCGAGAAAAAAGTCAACTCCTCTGGTCCATCATCCAATTACTTTATTCTCGACAAGTCGACTTTATTCTCGACAAGTTGACTTTATTCTCGACATGTCGACTTTATTCTCGACATGTCGACTTTATTCTCCACATGTCGACTTTATTCTCCACATGTCGACTTTATTCTCGACAAGTCGACTTTATTCTCCACATGTCGACTTTATTCTCGACATGTCGACTTTATTCTCGACAAGTCGACTTTATTCTCGACATGTCGACTTTATTCTCCACATGTCGACTTTATTCTCGACATGTCGACTTTATTCTCGACATGTCGACTTTATTCTCGACATTTCGACTTTATTCTCGACATGTCGACTTTATTCTCCACATGTCGACTTTATTCTCCACGTCGACTTTATTCTCCACATGTCGACTTTATTCTCCACATGTCGACTTTATTCTCCACGTCGACTTTATTCTCCACATGTCGACTTTATTCTCGACATTTCGACTTTATTCTCGACATGTCGACTTTATTCTCGACATTTCGACTTTATTCTCCACATGTCGACTTTATTCTCGACATGTCGACTTTATTCTCCACATGTCGACTTTATTCTCGACATGTCGACTTTATTCTCCACATGTCGACTTTATTCTCCACATGTCGACTTTATTCTCGACATGTCGACTTTATTCTCCACATTTCGACTTTATTCTCCACATGTCGACTTTATTCTCGACATGTCGACTTTATTCTCCACATGTCGACTTTATTCTCGACATGTCGACTTTATTCTCCACATGTCGACTTTATTCTCCACATGTCGACTTTATTCTCGACATGTCGACTTTATTCTCCACATGTCGACTTTATTCTCGACATGTCGACTTTATTCTCCACATGTCGACTTTATTCTCGACATGTCGACTTTATTCTCCACATGTCGACTTTATTCTCGACATGTCGACTTTATTCTCCACATGTCGACTTTATTCTCGACATGTCGACTTTATTCTCGACATGTCGACTTTATTCTCGACATGTCGACTTTATTCTCGACATTTCGACTTTATTCTCGACATGTCGACTTTATTCTCCACATGTCGACTTTATTCTCCACGTCGACTTTATTCTCCACATGTCGACTTTATTCTCCACATGTCGACTTTATTCTCCACATGTCGACTTTATTCTCGACATGTCGACTTTATTCTCCACATGTCGACTTTATTCTCGACATGTCGACTTTATTCTCCACATGTCGACTTTATTCTCGACATGTCGACTTTATTCTCCACATGTCGACTTTATTCTCGACATGTCGACTTTATTCTCCACATGTCGACTTTATTCTCGACATGTCGACTTTATTCTCGACATGTCGACTTTATTCTCGACATGTCGACTTTATTCTCGACATTTCGACTTTATTCTCGACATGTCGACTTTATTCTCCACATGTCGACTTTATTCTCCACGTCGACTTTATTCTCCACATGTCGACTTTATTCTCGACATTTCGACTTTATTCTCGACATGTCGACTTTATTCTCGACATTTCGACTTTATTCTCCACATGTCGACTTTATTCTCGACATGTCGACTTTATTCTCCACATGTCGACTTTATTCTCGACATGTCGACTTTATTCTCCACATTTCGACTTTATTCTCCACATGTCGACTTTATTCTCGACAGGCAAAATATAAATATTTTTTCTTATGCCTGGCCCTAATACTCTTAGAAATTACATAGTGTTCCTTTAAGTGATCGATTTTTTTCTCAGTTTGGGATCATGGTTTGTTGAGATCCGTGTTTGACGTTTGTGACTGGTCATCTATGAATGCCTTCATGGCTTGAGTTAAAAAGAACCTTCGCTGACTCATCAAAACAGGCCCAACATCACTTGTTGTAAGTGATGTCTAACAGAGGCACGTTGAACTTGCTCCAGTGTCTTTTTTTTTATCATATAATGCTGAGGTTTAAATTTTGAACAAAGAGGACATTTATTGATAAATTACTGTACAATCCCTGGTAGTATAGTAACACAAATACTGGAAGTGTGTACTCCAGTGTTTTATTGCAGTGTCTGTGGTGTTAAGTGGAGCTCAGTACAGTCTCAGAGGAATTCTCCTCTTCTCACAAAAAAAAAACTCAGGGAGGGAAAAAGAGCAAGGGAAAAAAAACGTACTTAAAATGTTCCATATAAAGTTTTCTGTTAAAAAATAGAAGGTGTGTCTTTTTTGTAAATCAATCGGAAGGAAGGAAGCGACAACCTTCCTTTGTCCATTGGTTTATAACAGGAGTGAAATGGTTGATCCAGCAAACGGAGATGGAGGGAGCAGCCAGTGTTTTCCAGTTGAAAGGGTGGGAAATGGACTAAGAGACAGAGCAATGATCCATCTTTTCCTTTTGCCTGTTCAACCTTTCTGAAGAAGAGGCATAAAAAGGGGATGATGTGTGCAAAAGTCCATCTTCAACTGGCTCTCAAAGGTGAATGGGCGGTAACTTAAGGAGGGGCAAAACTGGTAAAAAAAAAAAAAATCCAATAAGAGTTCATGGCACAGTTGTATGTTGCTCCTACTGAAATGCATCAGATTCTCCCAAAGTAGTCGTGTACATCTCCACCTTACAGCATCTCCCAAAGATACTTCCCAGGTTGTGTTCTCCATTAAGTTACTGCTGAGGTGAAATATAGGAAAACACAGCAGAGATGAAAAGAAGGTACACAATACAAAAATATATCAAACAAGGAGTAATGGGTGGATGATGTGGCAGGAAAGAAAGCAAAGAAGGCGGTGAATGATGGAAGTTAAAGAACCCTGAAGAAAAGAGTATTTTCAACCACCACTGATCTGAGTTACAAGTTAAATGGCATTATCGTTACTAATAGTTTTCTTTGAAATATTTTCCTTTCTCTAAAGTTACCAATACATTTTTATGTAATGCTGTTTTGTTTTGAAGGCTGTTGAGAACAATTTTATGAGGACAAAAAGTGAAGGGATCCAGAGACATAAAGAAAAAAGAAATGTTAAAGAGAACAAAGGGACGATAGCGAGAATACATAAAGAGGGACTCAGATATGAACTCAAAAGATAGGATGTCTTGGCAACACTGCAATAAGTTCAGGGTGTAAAAAAAAAAGAGAAAAAAAAGGAAGATCTTGGCAGTAACTGAAGAAATATGGCAGTTGGAGTGTTCGATAGAAGAGATGAAAATGGTCTGGTCCTGTAAATGCTAGATGGGAGGAGGAGGAAGTGAAGGTGATGTGGGACTAGGATTCCAATGAGGTACGGGAGCTGCTATGAACAAGCAGCTTGTAGATGCTGGAGGAGAGGAATCGTGGGTAGGAGTCCCTGTGCATCAGCGTGTAGATCTGCAGCTGGGCATCTTCAAACGTATGAGGGGTCGGGTCCTGCATCTTCTTGTTGATCACCTCTCGAACCCGGGCATCCAGACTCACCTGTTGGGAAAATTGAGTTTAGTGTAGTTGAGATTTTGTAAAAACAGAAATGTGTGTATATATATATGTGTGTGTGCATATGTGTGTTTATATATAGAGACAAAGATGCTATGGCAAGGGGAAGCAAGGACGACAGGTCAGGGTGGATACATGGAGAAAGATCTTTGGTAACCTGTATACCATCAGACCTCTGGAGCTGGTTCAGAAAGCTGCTGCTCGTCTGGTGTTCAACCTCCCAAAGTTCTCCCACACCACTCCCCTTCTCCGCTCTCTACACTGGCTCCCTGTAGCTGCAGCATCCAGTTTCAGACTCTGGTGCTGGCCTACAGGGCAGTGGAAGGAACAGCTCCTTCATACCTCCAGGCTATGGTCAAGCCCTACACCCCCGCCCGACCACTTCGCTCTGCGGCCTACAGGTGGCTGGCTGCCCCCTCACTCAGGGGTCCCTGCGCACCATCCACACGGTCACGGCTTTTCTCTGTTCTGGCACCCCGATGGTGGAAGGATCTCCGACTGATATCAGGACAGCTGAGTCGCTGCCCATCTTTGGCCGCAGGCTGAAAACCATCTCTGCAGGAAACACTACCCTGATCCGCCCTCTTAGGACATCACCTGCTTCGTCCTAGATCCTTACGCACTTATTTGTTTCCTAAATTGTCTTTGTTTTCTAAATCGTCTTTCCATCTGTCTCGGTACCTGACTTATCGCACTTACTGTAGCACTAGTTTTGCTCTTAGCTGTTTGGTTTTGGAAGGAAATGCACTTATGATTTCTTGTGACCTGAAGTTCTTTTGCCTACCGATGTGGAACACACTTATTGTAAGTCGCTTTGGATAAAAGCGTCTGCAAAATGACCGTAATGGAATGTAATGTAATGTAAGGGGGCAGCACGAAGGTTGGAGGCCAAGATAAAGGCAATACCGAGGGAGGGCAGCCAGTTTTAGAGCTTCAAAAAGGTGCAATGAAGAGGGACCTCCCGAAGAAATACAACAAACTTTCTAAACCTGAGGCAATGGAGACTGCGAAACAATGACTGAATACCAGCCCCAGAGGGTACGCAAGAGAAGCTGAAGCCGGGAGAATAAGTGAGATGCTCTCAAATGAACCATCCAAAGTGGCTCAGTGGCAGGGTGATAAGATGAGAACACAACCGTCAAGGGCTGAAACTGAACAAAACTGGAAAAAGCATATGGGAAAGAGAAGCATCACCATGGCTAATGGATCTGAGATCTGACCACAGCAGCCTCGCAGAACAGGAACCAATGACCTTCACGGTGACACACACCCAAGAAAGAGTCTCAAGAGTAGGAAGAATTGTACCAGGATTTGGGGAGGGGGGGGGTGCTTATGTATGAGTGCTTATACACTCATATTTAAGCATGGTTATTATGTGGGACCATCTATGTGTATTGCATGTTCATGCACACACACACACACACACACACACACACACACACACACACACACACACACACACATTCATTAGCCCAGTAGCATGCTCACTAAGCAGTTGTTGTGTTGTCCTGTGGTTTAAGGTCATCTGTATCCACAGTTGTATTATATGTGATTGCTGCTGCTTGTGCTTTTTTTTTGTTTGTGTGTTTGTTCTCTGCTTGTCTGCTTCAAGGTGCTCCTGGTGCTTCTAAGGCTGGCTTCCCCACAGAGGCCGTGCATTGTCTTCAGTTTTGTTTTTACAGGTGTAGCAGCTGGTTGTCTGATTTTTCATAGTTTTCTATGATTGTTTCTTCCTATTTCTGTTCCTTTTTTTTTTCTTTGCTCTCCCTCTTTCCCTGTCCCCCGGTCCGGTTCGGCACGATCACATGTTAAGTATTGTAACAAAAATAAATAAATAAATAAGCAGTCGAGGCCCTGAATTTTTCTTCATAAGTTGGCTAATTTCCCTCACTGACTGCCTCCATTTCCATGTGAAAAACACTGAAACACAGAGCAGGTTTCATACAGAGAAACAAGCACATCATGATTTCATTCTTAACCCCTTAACGCCTGAATTTATATAGCTGTATATAAAAAAAAAATTTGTGTGTGTTTTAGCCTTTAAGTAGATGGCAAATAATGCTGATATTATTAATTTCACTTTTGCACAAAAAATAAATAGAAATTTTGGTATGTTGCTTATTTGCAACACCAGGCATAATGATCAATAATAAGATAACAACAACACAGTAATATAACAGTGAAAAAACAATGTTTTTTTTTTTTTTAACATATTTATTTATATAAATCTGCAACAGGAAATAAGTCTGTCACTTTGCGCTCGTAGTGAATATGGACTAACCGGCATTGGGGGAATAAAGATGCTATCTCAGCTGGTTGATTGAGTCAAACGGTTTGTAGCATATATGCGACAAAAGGCGTTAAGGGGTTAAAACTGCAACTGTACAGTAAACCTGTCCTTGTACTACAGTAAACCCATGAACTTCTACTGTTGTTTTGTCATTATTCAGCCTGCAAAGAGGCATGACCGTACACAGTTTCCAGCAGTAGGGTACTAACACACATGCACTCAAAGTGGCCCTGCGGCCTCCACACAAGCAGATATTTATAGAAAGACAAGCTTTTTCTTATGTCTCCCCTCTGCCTTTATTCACTCAAAGAGAGATAGGCAATGTACCAAGGTCAGACAGCCAGGCATGCATCCTCTCTGCCAAACACGCATGTGTGGATGTCTGTGTTTTTTAGTGTGTGTGTGTCTATAAAAAGCCTTAACTGCCAGAAGGTGATGAGAACAGCAATTTATAGCTTCCTGTAAACACACTGCATACACACTTATACATGCAGGCAACTGTACATAAAAGCGTGGCAGTATCTGAACATGCCGACACTGAGGGACACGGTGTCGATAAAGCCTCCGGCATTCTTACACAGACCACTGCTAAACACACTTCTACACAGACATGGAGTTTAAACCGGTCCGAGTAAGTCTACCCCCCACCACCCACAGGAGAAAAATAAACTGAAACACATTCCCTGTGTGGAAGTCCAAGACAGTTCATCTAACTTTATGGCAACCAATAATCCCTGGGTCGGTCACTACGACTTGTACTTCTTACAGTGCGCGTCTGAAAGGCATCTGAATATGAAGCATGGAATTAAAATGAAGATTCAGATTCAGAAGAAGCAGCAGAGTACCTGAAGGGGTGCTTAGAACATTTATGCCCCTTTTCCACCGAACATTTTTGTACCAATACAGCTCTACATGGTCCCACTCTACCCTGATTAGGAGCTTTTCCACCGCGGGTTGAAGGTGGGACCCGTTACAATTTTTAGCACCGGCTAGTACCTGCTTCAGAGGTGGGTCTAGTCGGTACTTGTCGGTGCTAAAACGTCACATGATCAGTGCTGTCCACTGATTGGTCAGGTGAAATTACGTCATACACGCAACGAAGCTCTGGGAGCTTTAAATAATCACCCGCCGTATGAAAACACACCTGCGAGAGCAAAAGAGAATAAACAGAATTGCGAAGATGGAAGACCGGAGAAGGAAAGCCAACCCATGGATGATGTGCGAGGTGCAGACCTTTCTGTGTGTGGTGGCCGAGGACCGCATACATCAGGAACTGGACGGAGCGACAAGAAATGAGAAGGTGTTCCAGGATATAGCCAAGCTGATGGCTAGCCACGGTTATCACCGTAATTCTCAGCAGTGCCGAGACAAACTGAAGAAGTTGAAGAGTGATTACCGGCAGGTAAAGGACCACAACAGCCGGAGTGGGTCAAACCGAAAGACATGGAAGTGGTTCGACCAAATGGACGGCATTTACGGTCACCGCCCGGCAAACCGGGGCAAGGAGAGTGGCGTGGATACGGCGACGTCTTTGTTGGAGGCGATGGAAAATGGTAAGTGTTGTTCTTATCCCCTTGGTGCAACGCTTACATCTCAACACATACATGTTCAGTCTTTAACTTGTGTAAAAAGTTACACAGGTGTCTCATGTAAGTTGTTCTGAGTGAGCTAGCAAACAACGCTGTTTTGGAAGGCTAGCACAGTGTCTCACCTATGCGGTTACGTGTATGCGTTTTGTATGTTCACACTTTTTTTTTTCCCCTCAAGACTCGGTTTGTGCAACCGATGAGTGTTCGGTTGCTGAGGTCAGCGAAGATCCTCCAGTCCCGCAGGCTTCAGAACCGACACTGGCATCGCAATCTGCAGCTGAGGCAACAGCTGCTATCTGCATTCCACCGGCACCAACACTGGCGTCGACGCCTGTATCTGAGACTACTCCTGCTACTACTACATTACTTATATTCCACCAGCCATCACAATCCTGGAGTTGGAACTGAAAGCCCTTATGAAATGTGTTCTTTAATATGTTCAGCCAAAAAGCATTGTCTGTAAAATGCTGCTAATAATCATGATCATAATAATTCTGATCTTTGGGAACCTTCAGATGACTGAGTATGTAAATAGATGGTCCTTAATCATTGTAAGTCTTTTCTGAAAATAGGAACATTTCTAAAACTTTACACGGTGGGCCTAAAATTTCTATAGCTCTCACAACGGTGGTCCTCATCTTTGGAGTATGCTCAATGAATTTCATGACAATACATCAGTTTCTTTTGTACAAAAATGTATTTCATGATGGGAATGATGATGATGATATGATAGGAATTGAAGAATCATTAACATAACACACACAGAAAGCAGTCCCTGGTATGAGCTTCATTTGGAAAGGGGAAGTGAGATTAGACTGATGTGGTGCACGGGGGCCACGGGGGGCACGGGGTGCAGATTTAAAGTTACAGGCTACTTTAAACGCTGCATGTTGTAAAACCAAAGCCAATGTGAGAGAATCAATGCTGTGTAAAAATCTTACAATGATCTCAAAACTCACAATTTTATAAATATTTGACGAAGTAATGGCAGTATTCATAAGAAACTAAGACATTTAAAGCAAACTCTGTGATCAGACTAAAACTTGCACAACCATCTGAGTCGTGCTTCAGTGCCAGAAGTGCTGCCTCAGGCCTTTAGGAGCCAACCTTACCTCTTTTGGTGACAGTACAGAAATGTAGTTCTCGTAAATGGAATGTGCTTTTTCCTCAATGACACTCTTGTTGACTTCCTGTTTGAGGTCTTCACAGGCCAGCCAGAACAACATGTTCTCCTCACTGTACTCAGTTCGAAGGAACTCTCGGAAAACGTTCCGACCTGCAGGGTTTCTCATCAGCTTGTCAAAGGATTGAGACCAAAGCCGGATCTCCTCCACTGAGGGTTTGGTGCTGAGGGAAGAGGAGGGGCAGATTTAGTTGCTTTTGACGAACATCTTGGCACCTCTGAGAGACTTTCTAAAACAGGTGTATAAAAGGATATGACACAAATATTTTCTCTGTATTGCAACTGTAAAAGATTGATAGAAATTCTAAACTGAGCAGCACTGAGCAGCACATGAGTCCACTAAAGAGTTGAACATGTTTACATTAAAATGCATGTGGTCACACAACAACCTTTATCATAGAGTCTATGTCTCAGAGTAATAAATTCAAGCAGGATCTTGTTGGATTGTTATGCAGCTTTCACCTTCCCACAGAACAAAACCTGATGACTACGGCGCTTTTCTGTCACCAACTGGACAAAACGTCCAACAAGAAACATTTCAGTTGAGGACAATTGGGCTTGGAGTGTGTATATATTCAGGAAAAACTACTAAAATAATGGGGTCCATGGAACAAACCAACAACATGAAACAGATTCTGAGAATAAACTAGATGGAATAACCGGAAGGTTGGCGGTTCGGTTCCCACTCTCACCACTCAAAAAAGATTGGTGGAACTGATAGCTGGAGGGATGTCAGTCCACCTCCTTGTCACGGCTGAGGTGCCCTTGAGCAAGGCACCGTACCCCCATGCTCCCCGGGCGCTGAATGGCTGCCCACCGCTCCAGGTTGGCATCTGTCTCTGAGTGTGTGACCCTGTGCATGTGCATGTGTGTGTCAACAGGTGCCAACCTGGATGGGTTAAAAGCAGAGGACAAATTTTGTGTGTATGCATGTATGCATGACCAATAAATTGGATCTTAAAGGGACACTATGTAATATATTAAGTAATTTATTAGCTCAAATCAACATATTCATTCATAAATTAGTCCTCATTGGTGTAAAATTATCTCTGTCAAAAATCTCAATTATCCTCCTGAGTGAAGAATAACTTGTCTGTATCTACATAGAGCGGGCAAGCTCTATGGAGGCTGCCATGTCCTTCCGGTCTATGAAAAACTACGAAGTGCTGAGAGGGACATAAAGCACTTCGAATCGCGTTTTCCCCAATGCCAGGCCTGCAAGCGGAAATGATGTCATTTTGACGTCACGTCCGCCAAATGGCTTATTACTGGCGCTAATGGTAAATAGATTTTATCTCGTAAATTATCCCACTAATAATGCATTGATTGTTACCAAACTTCTGCCGTAGTACACATAGGCTCTTAACTCACAAAACGAGGCATTAGTAAGTTTACCGGGAGTTTATTTAAAAGAACACTTTCCAGATAGCGATTACACACTGCTGCTAATGCTAACGCTGCGTCGACGTCACTTCCGGTAACTCCCGGAATGTGACTAATTGCATTGTTTGCACACCAAAGGCTATGTCAACTTCTGTTATCTGACATGTTATCTGTCATCTGTATTTATAGTGTTATTGTATGTGTGTTATGTAATCCTTTGTACTGTGTGTCTTGATGTCTTTTTGTTTGTATGGACCTTGAGTCTGAAGCTATAGCTTCTTGAATCTTGACACATACCGCCTGCCGTAGTTCAAGAAGTTGCAACGCACATTTGAAAACGCGAGGCGCTAGAGAGCAAATTCATTCGACTTTGCAAAATAAAATTGCACCTCTAGATGGGGGAAGAAATTACAAAGTGTCCCTTTAAGGTATGGGTAGTCAGACATACTGACGTAATCACATAGCTCCAAGGTGGCTCACTGGCCAGCGCAAAAGCAAATGGGCTCTGAAGCTGCCCCCATCCCGATTGTATCCCGATGGCGTCCCGATGGCGTCCCGATGGCGTCTCGATGGCGTCCCGATGGCATGCTGAGGAGCAAAGACGGCTGCACACGTGGTGAAAAATATTGAGGACCGCCAGGTTGAGGTAAACTCTGGTGTACGGAAAGACAAAGTTCTCAACGCCTATGAGTGCGATTGTATAATCTGTATTATAGTATAATTTAAAATAATTGAGAATTTAATATATTCGGCACAGCTGAAAACAACTTGGACTGTTAAGAAACCCTCTAAATACTGCGATGTTTTAAGTATGCTCTCTCTCCTTTTTTGGAATCCCATGAAAACAGATGTTCTTGACTGTTTTTTGACAAGATTTTTGAAAAACCTGACTTACAAATAAGCCTCCGTGGCACAGAACTAAAATGACTCCCAACTCACCAAGCTTCACAGTTTGGTATGGTTTCCATCTTGGTATCCTGCGATACTTTCTTCCTCCTCCGTTTCTGCCTCTCCTCTTCATTCCTGATGGTGAGACTGACATGATAAAAGGGCTTTCAGACCAGAAACATACACATCCCTCACACACCTACACAAACACACTCCACCACAGCTTACCCAGAAGTAATTGCTCAACAAACTGTAAACAAAAGTACAGTTGAGCACGATGACGAACCGCAGCTCTGTTAACAGCAACAGATGTCTCCACTTCCAGTGGGTGTGTAATACAAAGAGTGAGCTATAAATACCTGGCCTACCTGTGGGAACTACTGAGACGTAATCACTTCATGGCTACTGTCTGATGACTGTTCCTTTGGGTTTTAAAGCTAATTTTTTAAAAATCACCTTATAACCTAAATACTTTTTGCCCGACTGTTGGATGGAATAACAGACTCAGACCTACAGTCGGCACTCGTGAGTGTTTGGAAGATGAACACGTCGGGTGAAGCGTCGCGTTAAGAAAGTTAAGACTTACACACTTTGATTAAAAAGTAATGCCATTTTCAGTCAAGATAAAGTCCCACATGGAAAGTAAACCAAAACGTACAACTATAGAGCCCACACATAAAGCAGCCTTGGGAACAGCTGACTGGTACATTGAACATTTTTGGTCAACTTGAGCTGCTCATGTTTCCTACAGCACGTTTCTGATACTAGCTGAGCTTATTGCAAATGAAGAGCAGATTAAGTCACTTAATGGAAGGCACAGGAAGCTGAGCATTTTGAGTAAAATTAGGTGAAGCCTTTTCTGATCCTTACTGTTTTAACCCATTTAGGCCTAAAACGCCTGGAAAAGAATGCCTGTAAAACCTATGGGCGATTTCAGAAAGACCCCCTAAAACCTGATTTAGCCTCTGTAGCAGATAAAAACAAAATTCAAAAAGTATTTGAGAGCTTACACCTGTGGCTTTCTTTGGAAATTGAGTTTATTTACATACACCTTCATGAAAATAGAAAATGTAAAAAGTAAAGTGCAGGAACAGCACTATTTTCAATTAGAAAACAGTAATAAAATAAAATAATCGGGTAAATCAACTTTCACCCCTGGTGTGCGGTTGAAATCTCTCCGTCGATTACGGTGGTAATTGTCAGTCTTCCACTCACATTTAAACCCTTCAAAATCATCCTCGTTATCGTCATCTTCAAACATATGTGCTAGCCATAAATCTCGATCAATTGGGTCAGCACGTTCATCAGCATCATCAAAGCCAAGAAACTCCTCACAATCGCTACCGTCTGAAATGTCTTGTTCGATGTAACTTACTTAACTTCAAAACAATGGCACGAGGAACATGACGACACTCTCACATGTCTATTATAATGCATTTCATTGGCGCAGAGGTCAATAATTGGTGCCAAACAACCCTTATACAGGAAAGAAGACATGTACGCTTTCCCGGCCTTAAAGGTAGAATAACGCAACAGCGCCCCCGGCTTTAAAGGTAGAAATGCGGCAATGCTTTCCCGGCCTAAATGGGTTAATCACAACCCTTTTTCGGAGTGAATAAAAGACTGAGCTGGGGTGCTCATTGTGGCCTACCAGAAATGCAGTGGGCCATTGTTTTCTCTTTAACACCTTTAAAAGCTTAGCAAAAAGATCATTTATAATGGATGCACAATGCACAGAGCTATAAACCTACCATTAACAAAAAAACACTCTATTTAAGAAAATTTACTTCAAATACTTATATGTTCACTTAAAGGTCTCTTTTTTCATTTGTCGGTCCAATAAAATCTTGGATGTTTGATATAAAAATGATTGTATAGTGTATTTTGGTGGCACGTTTTCTCTGAAGTTCAAGCATCTATTTGAATGTCATTTGAATTTGAACAATAAAGTGTGCACGTAGATTAGCCCATAGCCTCATCAGACCATTCGAGGTTTGCCTTGTGTTCCCGCAGACGACACTTTGAGCATATCGACTCAAGCATGCATGCAAGGAAACTAATGAGCAGAGCTATCTTAAGAGGACAATCACTACATCAGATACATGTAGAAGTATTTAATATTTTACACCAAACAAAGATAACACAATAATTCAACTGTGTACGAAGCAGTTGTCTGACTTTACAAGAACAAATCTACAGAGTCACCAAGCAAGGCAATGCACAGATAAATGTGGTCTGACTGCCTGCTATTCCGCACAGTCAGCTGGAGCATGTCTCTTGACCGAGGCTGGTAAAATGCCATCATTAAGGGAATAGCGACATTTATATGCAAAGACATACAGTCCATTCGTGTTATTTTAGGGTTGGGGTTTCAGAAACATATACTGGGACTGGAACCACAATACAAAGTTCCAAGTTGTACAGCAATCTTATCACATATGGCATTTTTCATTAGATAGTAAGGTGCAACACAGTTTGACTCAAGATCGTTCCCCAGTGCTTCATTTTCCATTGTAGACGGTAACCTCTTGACATGGGAGGCATCTGCTGGTGACTGCTCGGTGACACTCAGTGGGTCTACATGATGAGATTAATCGGATTACAGCTATAGTTGGGTTCTGCTCCTTACTTGAGGAAGGGTAATTCTCCTTGGATATGTGGCGGTGAATGAATGGGATCAGAGGCACAAAGCGTGTCATGATAGGTGGCGCTGTACCCATTCCAACTGTTGCTAATAGAGCCACTTCCTGTTGACCTCTTCACCACCAACAACAACAACAAACTCAGGCATTGGAGAAAGATGGAGAACGCAGAGCCAGATGAAGCTACGTCCCTCTACATTTGGTCTGTGATGAGCTGCTTGTTGCACAAACTCGATGCCCAACGGAGCATTCTCCATCGCGTTGTTTGTTTCTTTCTGACGGCGACAACAACAGGAATATCGTCTCCTTTGACTTCCGGGTCACGACCCCGGGAAAACATCTGGAGCATGCGCAGAACGCAAAGTCTGATTCACCACGTGCTTCAGCGTCTACAAGCAGGTTTAGAGTGACTTTCAACCCAGTTATCTCGGGGCCTTAATCCGATCGCGAGTAACCCGATCCGATCCAATTTCTTGTCAGATTAAGGTGTCTACATGCACTTAATAACTCAGTGGGGTTACATGGCACTGTAAAAATCGGATTAAGGGCTAAATTACAATAAGACCGACAGAGATGAAACTCCCAACTTCCTGGTCTGTGTTTATTACATTACACTTAGCTTAGCCGACACTTTCATCCTAAAAGAATTACAAGTGAGGAGTGTATAGTGGTTATTGGTTCTGAAAATAAAAAGCTTGGATGCAGTTGCCATGGAAACCCATTCCATGAAGCTCTCTGCGCGCTGTTCTTGAGCTAATCTGAAGGCCACATGAAGGTTGGAGGTCTGTAGCGACTGACTCTGCAGAAAGTTGGTGACCTCTGAGCACTATGAGCCTCAGCATCCTCTGACCCCGCTCTGTTGTTTTACCTGGCCCACCACTTCCTGGCTGAGCTGCTGTCGGTCCCAATGGCTTCCACTGTGTTATAACACCACTGACAGCTGACTGTGGGATATTTAGCGGAGAGGAAGTTTCCCGACTGGACTTGTTGCCCAGGTGGCATCCTATCATGGTACCATGCTGGAATTCACTGAGCTCCTGAGAGCGAGCCATTCTTTCACAGATGTTTGTAGAAGCAGTCTGCATGCCGAGGTGCTGGAATTTATACACCTGTGGCCACGGAAGTGACTGGAACACCTGAATTTAGGTATTTGGATGGGTGAGTGAATACTTTTGGCAATATAGTGTACATAATGATCACTCAAAGAGGAAGTTAGGAAATGACAGCATGACTCAAACCTCTGTCTGGGCGTTCAGCTGCCATGTGACAGCTGCTGCTCCACTTTCACCTCTCCGTTAGGCTGGTGAAGACAGCGAGGATGCCTGCTCCTTCTCATCAGGAAACGACTGATACACAGGGGACAGGAAGATCCTGCCCTTGAAGGACAGCATTGGCAACTCTCTTCTCTATGAAATATTGACGGATTCTTCAAAGAGTTGTAAGATTTGTTGCTTGTTGTTTTTGAAAAAAAAAAAGAGTCAGAAGGTGTCTGAAAAGTACCTACATCTGGCAACAAATTTGCCAATCGGCAACACTGGTAACAGCCCTGCGGCACATTGCCGCTGGACATCTCGTCCCCCTCTACTTGAAGTTCCTTGTTTTAGCTCCTGTCTTTTTATTGGCCAAAACTGGCAACTTCAAGGCAGCTACTCTCTGTTTGAGCTCGCCAAATTTATCAAACAAACCAAAATATTATGTCAATGATTTCCTATGTGATGTGGACAAGTAAAGAAGGAGAATGACTCATCTTGGAGTAGACTTTGGGCTTTGTACTTTGCAGACCTTTTTATACATAAAATTGCTATGAAAAAACAAAACAAGTACAACATGACAGTTATAACTTTTAAAAATAAGACAGATTCCCTCAGCAGATGATCTTCATCCCCGAAGTTAATGACACACAGCTCAATGATTAGCCAGCTATATTCAAATAAATTCAATGACGGGAGATTGGACCGAAAAAAGAAAAAGTTTCAGTGCAATCTGTTGGTTTCCTTAGCTAGGAAATTGTTTTTGAATTGGCTCTATATGAACGAATTGGATTATTTTATGAATAATTATGATTACAATTAATTGAATTCCAATTGGCTTGAATTGGACTTTATTATCTAAGTGCCTTGAGATGACATTTGTTGTATTTGGTGCTATATAAATAAAAATGAATTGAATTGAATTGAATTCAACTTGTATTAACAAGTTGACTACTTCACCGGTCTCCCTCTGCTGGCGTGTGTTTGTCTACATTCTAAAAGCACACGTTAGTTTGTGTGTGTGTGCGTGTGTCTCACCATGAACAGCTGCAACAGCAGCACCAGCAAAAGCAGCAGGCGTTGGGTCTCTGAGAATTCGGAGCAGTGGGCATGCCCTGCCCCCCCCCTGTTCCACTCAGAGCTGAGGTCTCGCTGCGACCTCCTCCCATGGCCAGCTCAACCCCCCGCTCGGCCGGGATCGGACCTGTGTACTGTGGAGAGAAAGGCATCTGCTATGATTCTCCATCCCAATACCACAGTGTACACCAAAAGCAGGGCTTCAGAACACAGACAGGCACATTATACATTCTATGAGAAGGTAGCATGTTATTGTTCTAGCTGGTTGCAGTGTAGCTACCTAGGTGTGAATAAAACGGTTTTCACACATTGAGAGTAGATATTTTCTTGAGGATTCACAGACAATCACTCGTTCACACATAAAGTTCACAGCTTGAGATTCTTTACAAAAAGTATGTCGTGATAAATACAGTTTGACCAGAATTTATCATTTGACTCGCATATAAAACAGGTTTCTAGAACTGCTTTCTTTCACCTTCGTAATATTGTTAAAATCAGGAACATCTTGTCTCAGAGTGATGCAGAAAAACTGCTCCATGCATTTGTTACTTCAGGATTGGACTACTGTAATTCTTTATTATTGGGCTGTCCCACATATTCTCTGAAAAGCCTCCAGCTGATCCAAAATGCTGCAGCCAGAGTTCTGATGAGAAGTAACAGCAGAGATCATATTTCTCCAGTTTTAGCTTCTCTTCATTACTCCCTGTTAAATTCAGAATAGAATTTCAGATTCTTCTCCTTACATATAAAGCTCTTAATGACCGAGCTCCATCATATCTTAAAGATCTCATTACAATTTCATGCTCCCAGCTTTGTGGAAACAGTTTGGGGATGGCCCCTTCCTGTTCCAACATGACGGCCGATATTTAGCATTTTGGGGATATCGGCATCGGCCATACTTTCCATAAATTTCCACCGATAAGTTTATATAATTTTCACAACCAATTTTGCAGCCGTTTCGTTCTGAACGCGTCTTCTGCTCTCGCTACTTTGAGTTCATGAGCATTGCCCCGCCCGTCACAGCATCTGATTTGTTTGGCACACGGAATACAACCAATCAACACGCAAGGCTGCGAACGGTTCCAAGGCGGCCGTGGTGGCTACTGAACGCTGTGAGCGGTTTCAAGGCGGCTGCGGTGCAAGTGGGGCCACGATGGTGGCAGTACTGAATTGGATTATTTTATGAATTATGATTATTATTAATTAATTGAATTCCAATTGGCTTGAATTGGACTTACTATCTAAGTGCCTTGAGATGACATTTGTTGTATTTGGCGCTATATAAATAAAAATGAATTGAATTGAACTACCTGAAGCAGAGAGAACAAACTCCCTTCAAGGTAAGCACATACGAAGCCTTATCCCCTGCAATAAATCACAAACACACCAACGTTGCAAAAGCACGGCACCACAACGTCTTTATTAGTGTATACAACTAGTGAAAATGGTCCATTTGATCTGTGTAATGACGCAAACCTTTAGCTCACGTAAGGATAACCAGAATGACAGCGAATACTCCTCACTGAAACGGTTGTCCATAAAGCAGTCTCAGCATAGTGTACAGTAATTTTTAAACCCCCACATGGAAACGTGAACGTGTCTGTAGTTCTACACGAAAGGTGGACTAAAAGCCATGGTCAATGAAGACCAAATAAAACGTGTTTGTGTTTGTTCCTGAGACTAACCATTTGTTAGTGCAAGCCTGCCTAGCTACTCGGTAGCCTGCCGGTGTGAGAGCCTATCTTGTTCCGTAACAACTGGTTACCCAGCACGTTAGAACCAACGGTGATTGGTTGTAATGTCCCTCTTAATTAACTTTAATAGAATTAAGTTTTGGCCAGTCGCTGCGTTTCAAACATCTGGAGTAACATCTTGTTACGGGTAGCCAGACAGGCTGTCACACCACCACCAAGTAGCTAGCAGGCTTGCTAACAGCCATGGTGTTAGGTGAACAACTTCATGAAGCCGTACGCGACGCGACTCAGGTCCTAAAGGCACATTGCACGTTTAGCCTATTAGTTACTTTATTATGCGTTGCTAAGCCCTTTGACCATTTAAACACGCCCGGTGTGTATTGTAAAGTTGTACAGGGATGTTTATGTTTATTTTACTGTTTAAAAATGCTATAAGCAGCTCCCTACCCTTGATTTTTAGTCAGTCTCAGTCAGTTCATTTTCTATTACTTCTTAATATAAAAATAGCATATATTCAAGTATTCTCATAGCAGGGAGTGATTTATTTTTTTATTGATAATTATGTATTTATATTATTATTTTATTTCCCATTTTATTCTAAGTTATGTTTGGCTTTATTTTACAAATGCTGCTGGCAGCTCCCTGCACTTTTCATTTTTACAATCAAAAAGACTTAATGGATATGAAAGTTTGTGTCAGTGTGCGCTATTTTTAATTTATCGTGAATAATGTTTCTACTTGTCGGTTGCATATATCGGTTATCGGCCTCCCATAATTATCGGTATCGGTATCGGCCCTGAAAAAACCATATCGGTCGGACCCTAGTCCAATACATGCTAATTATGAAAAACTCTCGTGAAAAATAGAACTACTGAAAAGTGGACTCAGATGGCAGGGAGAGGAGAAGCAGAGACTAAAGAAGAAAGAGAGATCTGTCTGAGACAGGAAGTACCACCAGCACATTTCATGGACTTGAGGGCAATTCTTAGCAGTGTAACCTGAGGATCGAAACAACATAAAACTGCTCATATAAACTTTAGATTTAAATCAAAAAGACCTAAGATGTTAATAGAACAATATGATTCTGTTTTACCACATTTCTTTTTAACTTTGTTCCTACAGTGAGAGGGATAGAGAAAGTGGAAGACTAGCCTCGTGTTAGGCAACTTAAAATAACAAGACAAAGTGGAATAACTAAATGGTAATGGGGTAGTTGGGAGGCACCAAAATATACAGAGATAAATAGAGACATAAGTCGTTAGAACAAGGCTGTAGCCAAAGAGAGGTATGGGGAAACAAGACATGTCCAGAGAATTGAAAAGAACAAGACACACCATGTGGAACAGAGGAAGTAAAAGAGAGTGGCAATGTGATGCATCATGTGAGCTGTGATCACACACACACACACACACAACACACACGCACACACACACACACACACACGCACACACACACACACACACACACACACACACACACACACACACACACACACACACACGCATGAACCAAAATCAGTTGTAGGACATTTCAAATAGCCCTGAGTTAATATTATTTCATATAAATTGAATGAATAAAGAAAAATACTTTTTTATTTTTAGGGTCCATGTTCAGTAGCTCACATACTGGTTGATCAGTCATTCCTCTGACATTAAAAAAATAAATAAAAATACAATTGTTTCAGTTTCACCAAAAAAATTGAAATGAATTCAAATGAAGAATTAAACTAATATTTTGATGAAAAATAGTTTTGGTCAGTTTTATTTAATTATTGTTCCATGCTGATATAGTTAAATAAATAAAACAATATGTTTTTTTTGGGTGGTGGGGGGGGTCTTGGAGGTGATGTCATCTCTGATGTTCTCTATCTCCAAAGCTTGAGCTGTACTGCAGCTGAGCACCTTCATTGTTGTGCACGTGCCTTTTTCATGCGTGAGGAAAGCAGTTTTCAGCTGAACAGACTGGTCATCACACTGATCTCATATCACCAATCAGACACAGTCCCCTTCATTAGAGATGCAGCTTACGTGTTATGCTGATGATGATGCTGCTTCGGTTAGTTAGGGCAGTTATGTTATTGCTCTCAAGCCACAGCTGGGTAACTTTTTGAGTCAAATCAACAACTGACTCCACAACACGGTGTACTTCCTTGTGCATTCTTGTGTTTAGAAATGACTCTGCAGGCAGTTGCTGCATCGAAACAGAGAGGTCAGTGGTGTGGACACACACACATGGGCACACACACATGTGGCCGCGGCACACACACATGTGGACACATGTGGCCACGGCACACACACATCACACGTGTGGCTGCGGCACACACACTTATGGCTGCGGCACACACACATCACACTTGTGGCCGTGTACCATGTATCAGCACATGCCACCTTTCGGGTGTAAAGCTGGAGTAAGAACAAGTTGTTGGACCAATCTTATGAAATTGATTGAAGTTTTTCGGACTTCTGCACACTTTAATAGTTGATGTACTCACTCACTTGTGTATCAAACTATTTTGCAAACAGTTTTTAAGCCAACTTGTCAAAATGACATTGCTGAGGAAAGGAGAGAGGAAGTGGGAGTGTGGCCGAGCCCATGGCAGACAAACCTTTTCGTCTGAACCATATACTAAACGGTTACAACAAAATAACATTTGTCTTCTTGTCACAGAGTGGTGGTCAGCACCGTCTCCTCACAGCAGAGGGTTGCAGGAACATGTTCTCACGTGTATGCGTGGGATCTGTCCGGCTTCCTCCCACCGCCCAAAAACATGCATGTTAGGTTAATAGGTGTCTCTAAAATGGTCCCTAGGAGTGAGTGTGTGTGTGGTTGTTCATCTCGTCTGTCTCTGTGTGGCCCTGTGATGGACTGGCGGCCTGTCCAGGGTGTACCCCGCCTCTCGCCCGATGACCGCTCGGATAGGCTCCAGCCCCCCCGCGACCCGACCGACGGATTAAGCGGGTATAGAAAATGGATGGATGTATCACAGAGAAAATATTGCTGTTTGTTTGGCCATTCACGGCACTAGATAGTACAGTTTGGGCAAGATGGGTTACACACAAGAGGTAACTGGTGACATACAGACATCAACTAAAGGAAAAATACAAACGAGGTCAAGCACACGCTTTGTTGGGTAATTCCATGTTAGTAGCTTCAGTACTGAACTGGAGGCCTTTGGAATCTTTAAATCTCTTTAAATTGGTGAAAGTGCTGCTCGGTTCACATGCACCTCCAGCTGTCGACTCAGCATGTCTGCCTGCAAAGCGATGGGCTGCTAACCTGTGAGTGTCCAATGCAGACTGGTTGGTGATGCTGGTAATAATCAAAGTATGTGAATGAAAGCAGGAAGCTACAACGTCTTCACATGACAAAAGACTCCAATTTATTGGTTAGGTTTTGTAAGAGCAAAGCTTGAATCAATGGATAGGTGACATGCAACAAACATCTAAATTCAGTTTCAAAGTAGGAAAAACTCATTTCATATCACATACAAAAAATGAAAACCTCTAAAATAAAAAGTGTGTCACGATGATCACCTTTTAAAGGGGAACTCCGGGGCATTTGAAGCGCATTTCCATTGCTAGAGGTTGTCAAATCCTGACAGTAGGACACAGAGAGGTGCAAATCTGCGCTCCCTGTGTGGAGATCGCGCTGTTCGCACGCCCTGTCATGCGAGGCTAATACGTGGTGGCTAAGGGGCAAATTCTAAACCTTCCATGTAAAACAACAACTTGCACACTGCAGAAACGTCACACCACTTTATAAACCATCCGACAATAAAGTCACAAGCCTTATCATCAAAACCATATGCATGGTTCTCACATTACTGGCATGGGGACGTTACAAAACAACTTTATAAACAGCATGTAACTCACCGGTTGGTTGTAGGCTCGCGCATGTGAAAGCCCAAAAGAGTCGATGGACGATAATCCCATATACAAAACAATTATCTTCTCTAGAAAAACTGTGTTCAAGTATTTAAAACATTAAAACAATATTACTGGGCATGTCTGGAGTTGTGGCTCTAGGAAGCTGCATATTTGCAGCAGCACAGTCCTTGGGAATCTTAATCGCGATGTCAGCCATTCGTCTGTCTCCACACGCTCTCTTCCAAGAGCCTGACGCACTAAGGCATCCAAAAGTAGCAAGACAGCCGCTGCGCTTCCCGTTACAGATTCAAATAAACCTTCAATAGTGCACAATTTAAGTCAAACAAAATAATGTCAGCATAATTATGGGGTATAATGTATATTTATTTATGTTTTCTTGAAAGTAATTAAATATACAATCCATTTATCCATTCATAAATTAGTCCTCATTGGTGTAAAATGATCTCTGTCAACAATCTCACTGATCCTCCTGAGTGAAGAATAACTTGTCTGTATCTACATAGAGCGGGCAAGCTCTATGGAGGCTGCCATGTCCTTCCGGTCTATGAAAAACCACGAAGTGCCGAGAGGGACATAAAGCACTTCGAATCGCGTTTTCCCCAACGCCAGGCCTGCAAGCGGAAATGACGTCATTTTGACGTCACGTCCGCCGAATGGCTTATTACTGGCGCTAATGGTAAATAGATTTTATCTCGTAAATTATCCCACTAATAATGCATTGATTGTTACCAAACTTCTGCCGTAGTACACATAGGCTCTTAACTCACAAAACGAGGCATTAGAAAGTTTGTAAGTTTACCGGGAGTTTATTTAAAAGAACACTTTCCAGATAGCAACTACACACTACTGCTAACGCTACCGCTGCGTCCACGTCACTTCCGGTAACTCCCGGAATATGACTAATTGCATTGTTTGCACACCAAAGGCTATGCCAACTTATGTTATCTGACATGTTATCTGTCATCTGTATTTATAGTGTTATTGTATGTGTGTTATGTAATCCTTTGTACTGTGTGTCTTGATGTCTTTTTGTTTGTATGGACCTTGAGTCTGAAGCTATAGCTTCTTGAATCTTGACACATACCGCCTGCCGTAGTTCAAGAAGTTGCAGCGCACATTTGAAAACGCGAGGCGCTAGAGAGCAAATTCATTCAACTTTGCAAAATAAAATTGCACCACTAGATGGTGGAAGAAATTACAAAGTGTCCCTTTAAAGATCTTTCTCCGATGGCAACATTTTAAACTGTGTAAACATGTAGAAATTGTGTTTTTTATGCTGCACTCAAAAGATAACTGGGGCACACGTTAGACTGACTGAAAAGAAATACATGAATGTCAATAAATGTCTGGTAACAAACCCTCACCTCAATACATCCATGTTGAGCAAACATAAATGATTTGAGCAAGTAGAAAAAGGTTCAATTCATCCATCCATTTTCAAGACCCGACTAATCCAATTTAGGGTCGCAGGGGGGGCTGGAGCCTATCCCAGCTGGGGGGGGGGGGGGGGGGGACACACACCCTGGACAGGCCGCCAGTCCATCACAGGGCCACACAGAGACAAACACCCCTGCACGGGCGCACTCACTCCTAGGGACAATTTAGAGTCACCAGTTAACCTAACATGCATGTTTTTGGATGGTGGGAGGAAGCCGGAGTACCCAGAGAGAACCCACGCATACACGGAGAGAACATGCAGACTCCACACAGAATGGCCCCAGCTGGGATTCAAACCTGCAACCCTCTCGCTGTGCAGGCATGACGCTAACCACCACACCACCGTGCAGCCTCAATTAAATTCAATTCAGTTTTATTCACATAGTGCCAAATCACAACAAATATCATCTCAAGGCACTTCCAGTCAAAGGTGAGCATGATGTCAAAGGCACATTTCAAAGATGTGACCAAATGAAACACTTCGGCTGCAGTTCACGACATAAGTCCATCCAGTGAGATGGTGCACAATTCAAAAACGACACAGCCTATTGTCTGGATCGCAGACAAAATACATCAACCAGTTGACTAAATGCTGTCAGTTTCAGCTTTTTTTCTTTTTGGAGACATCAGTTTCTGGCAGGTCATGATGAATACGGTATACTGCATAAATGGCAGTGACTTGTTCACAGCACATGGAGGATGGGGGAGGAGACCATCGCAGCTTTTGCATTATGCATAGTTATGCATTTAAGGTAAACACAAGAAATTTGTGCTAAAGAAAAAAAAAAAAATGGACCAGACTCAGTGAATAATTCCCAATACTCCCTATATAGATCAGTGAGCAGTGCTGACCAACATGTCATTGGGGTCATCAGGTGGGAACCTCCTTTCATCAGTGTTTCGTCTAGTTGGGCCCACGACACCTCCAGGAGGCTAGAGAGTGATCACTGGCGTCCCAGAGTCACTCCCCTAATGCCAGCCAACACTGCTCCTCACACAACAACAACCATCTTTTTTTTTTCCACAGCCACAAGCTAACCCAGTCTCTCTCCAACTGCACACCAGTCACAGCGGGGTGGGGATACAAACCCTGGTTCGGGTAGGGAGTAATGAAAATATAGAGGGTGCCAGAGATGGAGGCAGGACAAGACACACTGGCAGATTCAGCAGACGAACTCACCAAAACAGTCCTACAGTGAAATGTATCAACATATCAATACAAACAAACAGGGGCCTCAATCAGACAATACTGCCACTTCTAAGCCCAACCAGGAAGTGACTAAATTGTTTTATCAAAGTATGGTTGTGTCATCGATTGGAAATATGTTGGTCTCGATCTCACATCCCATCAAGGCCTGTGAGAGAGAGTTCAGCGATCATCCATCTCCTTCTACCGCCTTCCCTTCCTGTGTGGCTCCTTCAACAAAAGACGTCCGCTCTGATGTGGAAATGCTCATATGGAGGGGGAGGGGTGTCATTGTGAGTCGTATTGAAGGGTATGAACCGATGACTTCTACAGCTGATTCAGTTGGAGGATTTGTTGGATCGGACTGATTCAGACACTGATTGTGTTCTCCTGTGTTCAATGTGCCATGGTAACGACAGGGCTGCCGTGCACAGGGTCGCACAGTAACCACCACACTGCCTGAAGGAAAAGAAAAGTGTCTCTTACTTTCAAAAAATAAGTGAACTTGTGCTCCGTTAATGTCTGTTGAATAAGACTACCGACTGCTGACAGAGCTCCAGTCTGTGCGAGTGGAGTCGCTGCTGAGACACACAGCAAACAGCCAGCTAATCAGTCATAGTCACACACAGTTCACCTCAACTGTCAGGGGAAAGACAGAAAAGCCCTCCCTTCCTCTCGTTATCACCAGCCCCATCTTTTATAACACAGGGATATCACATTTCTATCCGTGGAGTTGTGTGTGTTGATGTGTGAAAGACAAAGAGGGCCAGTCTCAGCGAAAAGTAGGTGAATCCAAGTCTTCCAGAGAGTGATTGAATGTGGGAATGTTGATTAAAAGGGTTTGAAAAAAGAAAGAAAAATGTAAGACATAAAGAAACAGGTTAATGTGAGCAGATACATCACTTCCTCTTCTATTCCATATGTTTTTACAGTGTGTGTGGAGATGTCATTCTAAGTCATTTTAATGTCATCAAGCTTAATCAGAGTAACACTGTGGCCCAAATCCCATTAAACACACACACACACACACACACACACACAATACCTTAGTGTTGATGCTGTTGATGTGAATGCATTCAGTTGTCTCTTTTAGTCTACTTATTTGTAATCCATTTGAGCTGGTGTGAAAATTAGAGCAAAGGCAATATACTTCTTGTTATAATGAATGTTGTCGTTGAAAAAAAACAATTTAACTTTACACTAATAATAATAGTGGGGTAACAAGATGGAAATAAATAGGTAATTGTGAGTTAATACCATGTCATTACCAAGATAATAACCAGTTACTAGCCTGGTAAACACAGTATCTCCTGATGTTGGTTTAATGTGATATTACCATGAAATGAAACCGAAACAAGTACTTTATTATTTTGCAGCCCTGATTCATAGTTATTACATGGAAACTACTTCCAGTGTTTCCAGGTAACAATATACACTGAATTTCTTTAATGTTACCTTGAAATAAAAAACATGTCATGAGGGATTCATTTGAGCACTATAATAAGGTAATTACCAGTTTTGAGGTTTTTTATGCCATCTTGAACGTAGGTTGATTCCAACCTAAAGACTATGGAAACATAATCAGATACTACTGCATTATTATTAGCTTATTACCACAATTTTGTCACCATATTACCATTTTTTCTTCTAAAACTATTGCACTCAAAGGTTACCATATTTCTAAACTGTTATTATACTATTACCAGATAGTTTGCTTTGTTGTAATACAGTATGAATTTGGTTCCCCATTACTGCTCCTTATTTACCAGGCTGTTAACTGACTATTACTTTGGCAATGATACAGTATTATCTTCACCCTCTTAGTGCTGTATTTTTTTGTCTTCTTGAATCACAGATGGACCCCACATACCATGCCAATAAAGCAATATGAAATCTAAATTCAACAACACTCTGCTTTTGTGTTCTGACTGTCCGTACAGTAGCACACACACAGACACACATCACCCACAGCTGCAGCTGCCAGCAGGGTTTAAGTAATTAAGTGCTCATTTGAAGTATTAATCTGAGAGATTACAGTTCTATAATCTCACCACCTGATCACCAACAGCCCTCACATATATATATATATGTGTGTGTGTGTGTGTGTGTGTGTCTTTGTGTGAGAAGCAGAGGTCACACTAACAAATCAAAAGACACAGATGAAATGAAAACAAGGTAGAAAATGGATTTATTTAGTATTTACTTTAAATAATTTCCTATTATCTAAAACACGTTTTACTTTAGGAGAAGGAAGGAAGTGAAGGAAGAGACCAACAAGACCAAGAGAAACACAAGGGCATGAAAGCTGCTCACTATTAGGAATGTGCTGCAATAACTTGTTTCAGTGTAGTTATCAATACCAAGATTCTAAAAGCTCTACAGCCAACAAGTCCCGTTCCAAGCATCCATGCAAACAGGGACTAACCCAGCCATCCAATCTGGCTTAAAGGGGAACTGCGGTATTTTCAACATTAAGCCTCTTTTATGAGTCGTCTGCAATGTTTTAGAACCCCCCTCACCACTTTTTTTAATTTTACTGCTGTCTCCGGTATTTGCCTAATTTTGATTCTTCTCAAACTGCTTCAGAATGGCAAGTCATGCGCATGTCCTAAAAGGTCCGTAAAAGCACAATAAACGTCCGTTTTCAAAATCATCAACTCACCGGAGTGGTTACTGGTGTGCACTGGTAATCCATATCAAATTTCGTTGCGAAAAGTTGCTTCTGTCGTGTTTTATTTGACATTTTGTACTGGATGTTTGTTGATATTACTCCGCCACCGCTAAGAAAATAGTTTGAGCATGAACGAGCTGCTTCTGAAGCAGGTTGAGATGAATCAAAATTAGGCAATAACTGCTTAAAATCTGTTAAAAGACTGAAAATGATGCTTTAAGGAAGGCATATAGTTCCAGAGCTCAATGATGCAGTGCAGCCCAAATAAAGTCAGTATTTAACCCCTAACACTGGTATGTTATAAATGCATTAGTCTTGAACTAGCCAAACATAGCATCGACATGTGTATTGGTTCATTCACGAGCTAAGTATTCTTGTGTCTTCATCACAGCAATGTGTGTTCCCTGGGTGCCATCAACTTGGGCTGCTTACTTATGGCGCTTTTTCACTACCTCTACACGGCTCTACACGGCTCTACACGGCTCGGTTTGGTTGTGTTTCCATTACACTTCGTGCCTCCTGGACGTGGGCGGGGTCGTCGTAACACGGCTGCGCGTGTTGCTGCTCACCCTGTGGCTTTTTGTCGCACAGAAGGCAAGAGAAGAGAGCCAGAGAAGACTCCTGGCCGCCAGACAAAACAGTATTGAAAAGTACCGGAGAGTTTTGTTACGAGCTTCAAAAAGACGACGTTTGGAGGTAAGCTAACGGTTGCTAACGCTAGCTTTTATTAGCCGCGTTATGACGCTTCCAGTGACGACACTCATCGGCCAATCAGTGGCTGTCGGCTGACGTCACGTTTTAGTAACGCTTCGGCCCGCTTGGAACCAGGGCTGAGGTGATACGAAAAATTGTCCCGGTTGCAGGTACAGCGCAGTGTTGTTTTCGTCAACGATGACGAAATCATTTCGTTGACGCCACTTTTTTTCATGACGATAACGAGACGGTGACGAGATAAACATAGCTCTCTGATGACGAAAACATGACGAGACGTGTGTGAGTTTTCGTTGATGAGACGAGAATGGACGAAAATGTTAGTGGGTGATCTGTCAGACGTTTAAAATGCATGACATTTCTGCTTATTGTGTGTGTCAATTAAAACCTAAAAAGTATCTGCTGCGGCACCTTAAGGCTCGCCACAGGGATATTTTTTCGAAGGTAAGTTACAAATGCTGTTAACATAATCGATAAATTTCATAGTAAGCTAATACATTAGTACGTTTTCCACATACTCCTGGCGCAAATGGGCTGCTAACTTCAGGCTAAAGTTAGCTTTTGTTACGCTAACGTCAATTCATTATGTGTGTGTTACTTTAGCAGCATGTTTAGCCATGTTTACATTCAGTGACGGTGTGGTTATCTCTTTGTGTGTACGTTCTGTCAGCACGTAACTTGATATGTTAAACAGGTCGAGTTACTGTTATACGTAGAGTCTGCTAGCTTTAGCCTAAAAGCCACAAGAGACGTTGTGCAGCCCTAACCAGGACCTGTGCGTTTAGTGCGCTTACAGTAAGTTGGGACACACGCACAGTACAGAATGAAAAATCAGAAAGCTTTAGTACAGGGTCAGTTAATAAGCTATGTATTTTTGTTCTGCTTGTTTGATAGTTAAGACCATACTATTTTCTTAACACGGTAGACTACACTTATTTTTTCTTTTTTTTTTACTAAAACTAGACTAAAACCTTTTTGACTTTTCGTCGACTAAAACTAGACTAAAACCCTTTTGAGTTTTCGTCAACTAAAACTGGACTAAAACTATCACATATAGAAGTGACTAAAATGTGACTAAAACTAATAATCATTTTAGTCCAAAAGACTAAGACTAAGACTAAATCTAAGATGGTTGTCAAAAACAACACTGGTACGGCGTGCTAGTGGAAACACGCAATAGCACGCCGAGCCAAGCCGAAGCGAGCTAGTGGAAAAGCGCGTTTTAACTGCAAAAGAATACTGACATGAAGAAGAAACTGAAAAAAAGCAAACTGCATTACCACCATCAAAGACAATCAGATTAATGCTCTGTGGATTTAAGGGCCAATTCAGTCTTGTACGGCAATTGTTATGGAATGAATGTTCACTTCCTGGAGTAAGTGGTACCACATATGATTCTCCCTTCCACCTTCAGGCATTATCACTGCACCAGAGAGAACTGTGTCCCTTTCCAACCAACTGTCGAAGGAATTCTGCCTTACTGTGTTAATGATTTTACAAAATGAGTTTATTTCTACATACTTATTTATGGAAATAACATTTATTTATATAGCATCAATTCAATCAAAGTGATGACAGAGAAGTTACAAAACCCCCCAAAAAAATCCCTCAGGAGAAACGACAGCTGTGTATCTCTACTATACTGTGTGTACAACGGTAACAACGGTTAAAGTGTGGAATAAAAGACATCCTATGGGCCCTGCGATGGATCGGCCAGCTGTTTAAGGTGCATACCACTCAGCACCCAATCACCACTGGGGTAGACTACAGCGCAGGAATGTCACAGGTCGAACACATAAGACAGCAGACGTTTAACCTAAGACGGCAGCATCTACGCAACAGTGTCTGTGACAACGCTTAGCACAAACTGATGGACTCCCATGAAAAAACCATCACGTGTCAATTAATCCAGACCTGCTTGTTCATGCCAGTCCAGTAATTGGAAAATTCAGATATCAAACTGACCTGGTCAGATGCTGTCAGATTAATGGAACAGAGAGGACACTAAAAGGAATTCAGAGACAAATCCCCCAGTTCTATGCTGGTCATATTCCTGGTTGCTTTGCAGACCCCGTGCTGCTTTGCCCTCTGATCTGTAGTATGGGTTTTCCTGGTTACTCTACACAGAGCACAGGTGTGTTTTTCACTAGCCCCTTTCACACTGAGGAAAATCCCTCGTTTAATTCGCGAATTTAGTGTGTCCGCTGTTCCTTTCACACTGATGATCCGGGCTGGCGTGTCAACTCGACTCAACATTCGATCCGCGTCGGACCCTAGTCTTTTTGCCGAGCCGAATTTGATGTGAAAGCAGTTGACGCGGGATGGACGTGGGCGTGGCGTGACGTGTGGAGTTTAAAAGACAGAATGGACAGCTGATTCAGAACAACAGCGACAGGTGAGGACAAGTTTCACTTCAAGTGCTTTCTCCACTCGTCGTCGCCAAAACACCAACCCTTGTGGTCTTGCCATCTTCCACACTCTTCTTGCAGACACGTGTGTTCAGAGCCATGACAGCTAAACGTCTTCGTCGATTGCGTTCTTCTGCTTCAAATTGTCGATGGATTTCCTCAACTTGGAGATTATAATGCTCTTGTATTCTCCGCATATGTTCTTCGGCGGGATCCCACGTTGTGACCATCCACACCCCGTAAAATAACATCTCCACAAACTGCATATACACTTGCAAAAACAAGTCCTCAAGGTGTCCCGCCATCGTTGGTTTGAAAAATTTGTTGCAGACAGGTGTACTTAACCCTACCTCTGACGCATGGCTTGTGCCTACGTCATTGTACACGCCCAGCATTTTATGTGCTTCGTGTGACGCTCTGCCACTAGGCAACGCCCCCTGAACTCGGCTTCAGGCGACACGGATCACCTAATATGCCAAGCTTTCACATTGCTCAACGCGGGACGAAGTGGTGATTTGGACCCGCTAAGGTAGCGGATCTCAGTGTGAAAACAGCTAATGAGTCAGAGCCCAGATCCGGTGCTGGAAAGGGAAGAAATAGTTTAAGGAGTTTCTCTAATCGTCTGCCCTGACATGTTGGACACTGTTAGAGCTTCCTTAATGCAACTTTAAACACACACACACACACTTTATGCTGCTCTCCCCTCGTTCGTGATCTGTCCATCTTCACTTACTTACTCAGAAAATGTCACACATGCTCCTTGCTCCGACACTCCTAGCTTACAACAGTCTCACACAGTAAGTGGGTCTATGAATCCAGCCGAACATTCTGAGGTGACAGACTCAAGGCTTTCTCCAGAAGGCCGTGCCAACAAACCATATCAGGCTCCGCATTCATCACGGCTCCTTATAAGGAGAGGCCTGTCTGAATATGCACACTGGCTTAATACTCACAATTAGGTTACATCTTAATGGCGTTCCCTGCGTTCCATGTGTTTGGGTAGCAAAAGGTAAAAACTTTTTCCCATGTGAGTGCAGTGGCTCACAGTCTGTAAGTACCAGGGCTGAGGGGGCATCTGAGTTCATCAGCTATGGTCTACAAACAAACAGCTTCAGATATCCCTGTGAAAGGCAGCTCACCTTTGCCTCTGTGGCTTTGTCTCACACCTTTCTCATGCTCCTAGCAAATGTATCTCCATCAGTGTCCTACCTGGACATGTCCCCTGAGTAGTAAAACAGTTGAGACTTTAAAGCAGGGCTATTCAATTACAAATTCAGTTGGGCCAGATTTTAAAACCGAGACCTTAAAGGGGAACTCCGGGGCATTTGAAGCGTGTTTCCATTGCTAGAGGTTGTCAAATACTGCTAGTAGGACACAGAGAGGTCCAGATCTGTGCTCCCTGTGTGAAGATCGCTCTGTCCGCACAGCATGTCATGCGAGGCTAATACGTGGTGGCTAAGGGGCAAGCGCTAACCCTTCCACGTAAAACAACAACTTGCACACTGCAGAAACGTCACACCACTTTATTAACCATCCGACAATAAAGTCACAAGCCTTATCATCAAAACCATATGCATGGTTCTCACATTACTGGCATGGGGACGTTACAAAACAACTTTATAAACAGCATGTAACTCACCGGCTGGTTGTAGGCTCGCGCATGTGAAAGCCCAAAAGAGTCGATGGAGGATAATCCCATATACAAAACAATTATCTTCTCTAGAAAAACTACGTTCAAGTATTTAAAACATTACAACAATATTACTGGGCATGTATTGTTGTAATGTTTTAAATACTTGAACGCAGTTTTTCTAGAGAATATAATTGTTTTGTATATGGGATTATCCTCCATCGACTCTTTTGGGCTTTCACATGCGCGAGCCTACAACCAGCCGGTGAGTGAATTGCTGTTTATAAAGTTGTTTTGTAACGTCCCCATGCCAGTAATGTGAGAACCATGCATATGGTTTTGATGGTAAGGCTTGTGACTTTATTGTCGGATGGGTTATAAAGTGGTGTGACGTTTCTGCAGTGTGCAAGTTGTTGTTTTACGTGGAAGGGTTAGCGCTTGCCCCTTAGCCACCACGTATTAGCCTCGCATGACAGGGTGTGCGGACAGAGCGATCTTCACACAGGGAGCGCAGATACGCATCTCTCTGTGTCCTACTGGCAGTATTTGACAACCTCTAGCAATGGAAACACGCTTCAAATGCCCCGGAGTTCCGCTTTAAGCTGGGCCGGACATTTTCAGCCGTCAGTAAGGAGGAGGTAATGACAAATTTCAAACCAACGAATGAAATAACATGTTATTTTTATTCATTATTTCCCCTCTTCGTATTTTTGTAAAACATAGCCACTTCAAAAAGTGCATAAAAACACAATTCAAAACTTTGGTAGTCATGAAGGTAGTCACAATACTCTGACTCCTGATATAACCCGGGCATTAAAACAAGAAGTGCACATCAATGGTGATGAAATAGTTTTCCTTTAAAATAATAAATAAAATAAATAAAATAAACATATCTGACATAAGAACATCAAAAAGTGCATTAAAAAATTCTCTAAATAAATAGAACCTGAGGTAACAGCAATGCTATTTTTCACTTTAAAATACTAAAAAGAATATTTTGGTCAGAAAATGTCGTCTCCCCTTTTGAAATGAAATCAAAGTAAAATTCTGGTAGTATTTCTGTCCGTAGCACATCACAAGGTGCGTTTAACCGAATAAAACAGTAAAATAAAACAGTATCTATCCGCCCAGGCAGGGTTAAAACGACGGTTTTCATCGTAAATTTTTCCTTTGAGGGTTGAGAGAGACAAACTTTTTCAGTTGGAGTTGAGCTGCTAACATGCTTCTATCAGTAACTTTCTGATCTACTGTAGGAATTTTGAGCTCATTTTCGCGAACTGTGTTTTTCATGGTTTTTTCTCTGCTTTTTTGCCTGAACCACAACTTGGGCCACTCGGGTACTGCTTCTGGGCCGCATGTGGCCCGCGGGCCGCCATTTGAATAGCCCTACTTTAAAGCATAAAGAGAGATGATTAAACAGCCATGGATAAAACAATAAAGTAAAGATGGTGCCCAAAAGTTAAGAAATGAATAAAAAGGCTTCCGGTTAGCGAGCAGATGGAGTAGACGTGTTGTGCGAGTGCTCCCGTGAACTTTTAACTTTTAAAACCATCCAGCCCTCCAATTCTCACGCCAGAACGAATCCCTTTTTTCTTTTTATATTTCTTTCTTTTTGCTTCGCCTAAACAAGTCCTGCTATCTCTATAATGGCTGTGAAAGGCGGCAAGTCGGGCAAAAAAGAAGATGCTAGTGCTTGCGCTAGCTTAACCCTGGCAGCTATCACCACGCTACTCGAAGAACATCGCGCGGCGTTAGCCACCGAGTTCAAAACATCATTCAGCCAGCTCGACTCGAAACTTGACCAAACGCGGCTTGCAGTGGAGGAACATGGCCAACGTGTCTCGTCCCTTGAACTCGCTGCAGATGATCTCAGTCAACGAGTTATAGACCTCGAGGACATTTGCTCAACTCTACGCGATGATAATGTTCGGCTAAAGGCTAAAGTAACAGACTTGGAGAGCCGAAGCAGGAGGCAGAACTTACGTATCCTGGGTCTACCGGAGTCCATTGAAAGCGGATCTCCTACTGAGTTCTTCTCGAAGCTGCTGTGCGAGATATATGGCAACAACACACTGCCCTCACCACCAGAAATCGATAGAGCCCATCGCTCGCTAGCATCCAAGCCGCCCCCCGGACAGCGACCACGGCCAGTCATCCTCCGCCTGCACCGGTACCAGACGAAGGATCTTCTCATCAGAGAGGCACGGCGGAGAGGGAAACTTGAATATCACAGCCAGCCGGTTCGGATTGTGAAGGACTACAGCCCTGACCTTCTCAGTCAACGTGCAGAATACAGGGAAGTGATGGCAGAACTTTATAAACTGGGTCTGAAGCCTGCTCTCCTCTACCCCGCCCGGCTCCGTCTCACACTGTCCGGCGGAGCCAGAAAGTGGATCAGCTCCGCGAACGAGGCACAGAAGTACATCGACAGCGTCCGCAAGTCTCCGAAACCACCATAATGGGACTGTTTAACAACTCACTACCGTTGGAGCCATGTTAGCTGGCGTGGTTTGTTTACATAGGTGAGCATGTTCAGTCATCCGGTTCATGCGTGAGTATCTTCTCTCTGCTCCCCTTGTCTGACAATTATTACTGATAATTATTCATACTTGCAAACAAATCTCATGCTGTTTGGACTGCTTGCATTGATAATGTGCTTGAAGCTGAATTTGTTTTGATTCTGCCATCACTTGCACCTTTTGAGAGCATCATTAATATCTAATTTAATCTGATTTGGCGAGTTCTAAAAACGCCAGTGTAATAATTTTTTTCATTTTACTTGTATGCTCTGTAATAATTTTGGTTGACAATTCTAACACTACATTATTTAAGCCAGAAATTTGTATCTGCTTTATGTTATTCATCATATTTCAGAGCTCATAAGTCCTATTTTGAAAAGGGGATCTTTTTCTTTCTCAAATATTCATGTTGTTTTTGAGGTGCTAAGCCCATAGATGTTCATGATACGGGAGCACTGGTTAGTTTAGTGTGATACAGGAAGAGGTGTCATTGTATAATGTTTGTTCTGAAGAGCTTGCTGCTCTTTTTTCTAGCAGCCGTCTTGGTTGGGGAGGGTGGGTTGGGGGGATATGTCACTGCCAGAAATGTTTTAATATCTCCTTTGAAACTAACACTTTGCACTAGTCACACCCAATCTCTTTTCAGTTTTTCGCCTAGGTCACTGTGCTTACCTCCTAATCTTCCTTGTCAAATGTTATGAGTAGACATTTGAGGCTGGCGAGCTGGAATGTTAAGGGTCTTAGGCTGCGGCTACACGAAAACGTTTTTCACTGTAAACGATACTTTTTCTTATCGTTTCGCTGTCGCGGCCACACGGAGCCGGCGTTCCCACTACCCCAAAACGATAGTTTTTGAAAACGGGTTCCAGAGTGGGAAAGTTTGAAAACGGTGTCGTTTCGTTTCCATTGTTACAGCTAAAACGTTGACGCTGTGAGCCAATTTTAACACTTCTCTATTGTCTCACAGCGTGGCGTGACACAGCGGCGTGTGTACTGCATCGTTTCATCGTTTTCATCCGTTTTCGTCTGGACAGCAGCGCGTTTCCGTGTGGTCGCAAGAATTTTCGTACCCGTTTTAAAAAAAAACCTCGTTTCGTTTTCGTGTAGCCGTAGCCTTAATCACCCTGTTAAAAGAAGAAGGGTCTTTTCACATCTAAAGCCTGGTTTATAGTCGGTAACGCAAGACGCAATGCAAGACGCAAGCCGCAACGCAAGCCCTTGCGCGGTTGCAAGCCCCCCCTTGCGTGCTTGCGTGTGTCACCTCAATTTTCTAAACTTCACGCAAGACGCAAGCGCAAGCCACTGGCTGTGGTCGAAACCGCCTACTACTTGATCGATCTGACAGTATGCAGAGCGTTTACACACAGTGCACTTCACTCCTGCCCGAGCTGAAATCAGACGGCCTGAAAAGCTGATTTCCCTTAAGCTATAGGCTAAACTCTGTAAATATATAACTTTAGCAACATTTGAAACATTTTCAGGCGAGAAGGTAGTCGTTTAGACCCCCAAGGTGTTGAAAATCTGACAAAATACCGGCTATTTACAAGAAGAAGAAGAAGCATGACTCTATGGAAGAGAGACTTGCCAAAGAGCTCCTGGCGGTGAATTTCCTTTCATCGTAGTAGGCTTGTCATTGAAAAAACCCGCTGCTCCACCTACTGTCCTGGCGGTGAATCGCCACGCAGCACACGCAACCGCCGACAAAGCAAAATGAAGCATAAACGTCTCGAGCCATTAACATACGCGCAAGACGCAAGCGCAAGGACAGTTAAAAGAAGTATAACTCAGCCTTAAAACAACTTAAAACGGAAGTAGCCTTCCTACAAGAAACCCATTTTCGCAGTTCAGACAATAGCCGCCTGCTTTCAGGATGGTTGGGGCCAGGGCCGTGGGAAGTAGTTTTTAATAGGGGGTGCGGTTTAAAAAAAAAAAAAAAAAGGGGGGGGGGGTTCTCAAACTGTAGGTCGCGGCCTCAAACTTGTAGAATATTATGTAAATACAATAAATAGCTGTATATATCTCCTTCAATGAAATATTTTAATGAGCAAAAACGGAGCCTTTCCTGCAATCTGACCGTGGAACTCTACCCGTGCTCGTGTGTAAAGGGCTCATATTTTGCAACATTGTTGCGAGCTTTAATTATATTAGAACGTTGTTTAAGTTCCTGTTGTTACATTGTGTTTAATCGTGTCCTGAACACACAGTTTAGGTCAGTGGCGGCTTTTTCGCCCTCGTTATGGTCAACGCAAACACCCATACCATTCCAAAAAAAAGTATGCAGCCTCATCAACTGGTAAAATATTGCATTTTATTAAAGCACTAAAAATTCTTGGCAACAAGTGTAGCCTATACATTAGGCCTACTGAACTCATGTGTGTGATGTGTCCCACGTCAGCTCACACAGCATCAGTCGAAAGTAATCACTAACAGAACTAATTAAGAATTAACTACATGCTGCGCGGTGGTAGCTGCAATAACAGCATCGTCGAAAATAACTCAAAACTCAAAAAAATAACTATGCGTACATTACTGCTCGGCGGCAGCTGGCTTAACAGCATTTAAAAAAAATTAGGCTATATAGAGAACAGAATGTTGCTGGGCTGAACTTGTTGGCCACACCTCCATCGAGGGTCTCTGTGGATGACGAGCACAGACAGACAGTGGACATTAAACCAGAGGTGCCATAATACCATAAACCACGTCTCATTCTCAGCCTCCTCATGGAATGAGCCTACACGCAGGAGCAGGACTCGCGTGCGTGTGGGACGTGGGTCCAATGTCACCAATATAGAAAAGAATATGTTTATCGATGCATTTGTAATGGATGCAAACTAGCAGAGAACAGTCGAGTCTAAGCATAGGCTACATAAGTAAACCGCGCTGTCTCGCATTACGGAGTAGCTACAGATTTCAATAGCAACTTTGTAACAGTAGACCGGAGCAGTGGCTCAGTTGGTAAGAGACGTGTTTCCGTTGCTTGAGTCGGAACGTCTGTGTTTCGAGACGCGTGTTCGAATCCCGATCGGAGGAGACTGTACAATAGGTTTTCATGAAATTTATTTTTGTTAGCTCCCCACCATCTCGCAATGCACATTCAGCAGGGGGTGCAGCCGCACCCCCTGCACCCCTAGTTCCCACGGCTATGGTTGGGGCAGGGATTCCACTCCTCATTCCAAGCCAAAGCCCGAGGAGTTTCAATCCTTATCAGACAGGATGTTTCATTTGAATCGCATAATGTGATCTCTGACAAATTTGGTCGATATGTGATTATCTCTGGCAAATTATACAACACACCAGTCGTACTCGTAAATATTTACGCCCCAAATGTAGATGACGTAGCCTTTTTTGAACGAGTGTTCTCCCTGCTCCCAGATCTTAATAAATATTCTCTCATACTTGGTGGCGACTTCAACTGTTGGCTTGACCCGGTTTTGGACCGATCCTCTACGAACCCCGGCATAGCTAGTAGGTCAGCCCGTTATATTCAGGCTTTTCTTTCGGACTATGGTGTCTGCGATGTGTGGCGCTCGCTACATCCATGCGACAGAGGATATTCATTTTTTTCACACGTTCATCATACATATTCGAGGATCGATTATTTTTTTATTGATAATCAACTGATTCCCTTGGTTCACTCCTGTGCTTACCAGAGTATTGTCATCTCTGACCATGCTCCTATTGTCCTAACCATGTCCCTTCCTGGCCTGCCACAAGGAGACAGACAGTGGCGATTTAATTCAACTTTGCTGTCCGACAATAATTTTGTTAAATTCATTGAAAAGGAAATAGCCTTTTTTCTTACTACTAATATGTCTTCAGACATATCTAGTCTAATTGTTTGGGATTCCCTCAAGACTTATCTCCGGGGACAGATTATATCCTACACTGCGCAAATGAAGCGGAAATCCTATAAAGAGCGATCAGACCTTGCCCACCAAATTAAAGAGATCGATAAACAATATGCTCAGACAAAGTCTCCAGATCTTTACAAAAAGCGATTGGAACTTAAGACCAAATTTGACCTGCTCACCACTCATCCAATTGAACAATCACTCTTAAAAAGTAAAACAATGTTTTATGTATATGGAGACAAATCAGACAAATTACTAGCCAACCAATTGAAAGGCTCCAAGGCTAAACAAAATATTTCCAAGATCCGGTTACCAAACGGCCATATAACTACAGATCACTTACAAATCAATGAAGCATTCAGGGACTTCTATACCCAGCTATACACCTCGGAATCTCAGACTGATTGGGATGAGATCTCTGATTTTCTAAATGGTCTCAGTATTCCCAGTCTCTCACCAGATCTAAGGAAGAAACTAGAGGAGCCTATATCCCAGGCAGAAATAGCACTAGCCATCTCCTCAATGCAGTCGGGTAAGTGTCCGGGTCCTGACAGCTTCCCGGCAGAATTTTTAAAGAAATTTTCCTTGCTGCTTTCCCCATCGCTATGTTCAGTTCTCTCAGAATCCTGTAGGCAGGGTTCCCTCCCTCCTTCATTTTTTGAGGCCTGTATTACTCTTATAGCTAAAAAGGGTAAAGACCCGACAGAATGCGCCTCCTACAGGCCTATCTCCCTCCTAAATACAGATGCTAAAATTCTAGCCAAGGTCCTAGCCCATAGGTTGGAGAATGCCCTCCCCACAATCATATCCCAAGACCAAACCGGCTTTGTTAAAGGCAGGCAGTCCTACTTCAACATAAGACGACTGTTCAACATTATCTACTCTGCCCCTGAAGATGTCCCCGAATGCGTTGTTTCTCTCGACGCAGAGAAAGCATTCGATCGTGTTGAATGGGTCTACTTATTTGCTGTGCAAAACAAATTTGGTTTTGGTCCAAACTTTACTGCATGGATTAAACTACTTTATTTACACCCCACAGCCTTAATTCGTACCAACTCCCAACGGTCTAGACCGTTCAATTTGCATCGTGGGACCCTACAGGGGTGCCCCCTCAGCCCCATGCTTTTCGACATGGCTATTGAACCGCTTGCCACAACACTTCGCTCTTGCAGGGATATATCTGGTATCTGGAGAGGTGACATGGAGCATAGAGTTTCACTTTATGCCGATGACCTACTACTCTTCATCTCTTATCCAACAGCCTCACTGCCCCCTGTTCTGTCGCTGCTCAGTCAGTTCGGTAAACTCTCGGGCTACAAATTAAATCTTAACAAAAGTGAGCTTTTCCCCGTTAACAATGAAGCACGTGCCTTAGACCTTAGCGGTTTTCCTTTCAAAATTGAGAACAACAAATTTTCCTATTTGGGCATATCCGTGACAAAGAAGCATAAAGATCTTTTCCAGGAGAATCTTATCATATTGTTAAATCAAACTAAACAAACCCTAACACAGTGGTCGCCCCTGTCAATGTCTCTTGTGGGTCGCATCAACTCAGTCAAAATGACCATTCTACCTAAATTTTTGTACCTTTTCCAGGCTTTACCACTCTTTATCCCTGGATCCTTTTTTCAACTTCTCGACTCAGTTATTTCTTCATACTTATGGCAGGGTAAACGACCACGTTTGAACAGGATCCATCTTCAAAAGACCAAGGCGACAGGGGGTCTGGCCCTTCCAAACTTTCGCTTGTATTATTGGGCTGCTAACTTGCGCTGCCTTGCATTCTGGTCCTCCTGTTATGGCCAGCCTGACTGTCCTGACTGGGTGTCGATGGAGCTACAGTCACACGATAACTTGTCAATTCTTGCACTTCTTGGATCCTCACTTCCACTTCCCTCACTCAAACCAATTAGAAACCCAGTGGTTAAACACTCTCTAAAAGTCTGGGCCCAATTTAGGAAGCATTTCGGTTTTCATAGCTTTTCTCTCCTAAGCCCCATTGCATCAAACCACCTTTTCAAACCATCCTGCCAGGATTCTGCCTTTCAAGAATGGCACAGGAAGGGTATTGTACGTTTTAAAGATCTGTTCATAGACAACAGTTTGGCTTCATTTGAGCAGTTGAGTAGAAAATTCAGCCTCCCTAAGTCGAATTTTTTCAGGTATCTTCAGGCGAGACATTTTGTTCTTTCTCAGGCGTCCAGATCCATAACAGCAGCAGACTCGACCATTGTTGACATTGTCCTTTCTATGGATCCACTTAAAAAGAGGCTCATTTCAGCTTTTTATGGCAAGCTGTTGGATCTTCGGAGTGCCCCCACAGATAAGCTCAAAACAGCATGGGAGGAGGACTTAGGTTTTTCCTTATCAGAAGATACTTGGGTTTCCATACTCCAATCCGTTAATTCATCATCCCTCTGTGCACGTCACTGTTTAATTCAGTTCAAAGTGGTACACAGGGCTCATATTTCAAAAGCAAAATTGTCCTCCATATACCCGGACATTAGTCCATACTGTGTCAGATGCAAACATGTGGAAGCTTCTCTCATTCATATGTACTGGTCCTGCTCAGGCCTTAATAATTATTGGAGAGAAGTTTTTCAGACACTTTCTCGGGTGCTAAACATCAAATTAGAACCAAACCCACTGACTGCTCTGTTTGGGGTCATGGGAGGGGAGAAAAAGCTAACTATAGCAAAGCAACGCACTTTATCCTTTGCCTCCCTTCTGGCCCGACGAGCAATTCTGCTCAGGTGGAGGGATACTTTTCCTCCCACTCATGCGCAATGGCTGGAAGACATCATGTCCTGCTTAAAACTGGAGAAGGTTAGATACTCACTTAAGCAATCAAATGAGAAGTTCCAGAAGGTGTGGGGCTCCTTCCTAAATGTATTCCAGACTCTGTAAAGGCTTGGCCCTTGAGTACAGCTCAGCTATGCTGCACATTTTTGGCTCAGTCCTAGCTTTCGGCGTAACAGTGATTTTATGCTATGACTAGTAACCTGGCTGTGACATGGGAGGGATTACTTTGTACACTGTTTGATTTTATTTGGTTTATTTTCATTCTTTTATTTCTGTATTCTTGTACATCTCACTTGTGCATGCTGTGATTGATGTATACCCATAATCATATCTCTGTATTGACTAAGAAAAGCTGCACATTTGTTATATTGAGAAAACTTAAATAAAAAAGATCTTGAATCAGAGAAATGAATAAAAAGCTTAGCTCCTTCTGCCCGGATGGCAGTGACGTGGGTGAGACTGCAGAGAGCAACCGGTGTCAGCCCTGAGTGTGAGCCAACACCCGTCAGAGAGCAGAGCAGGGACAGGGTAGGGCTCGTCTGGACTTATCAGTGGAGCTAGCTAACATATCTAGGGAATTATCAGGCCTGAATAGGATGGCTTTTGTTGTGCTATCACAGATGCATGCCCTGTACAGCTGTTCTGCTTGGGCTTCCATTTGCTCTGTAATTCATGGCTTCTACTCGTGGCTCTGGTGAGGTGATAATTTTTACTCTTTTCTTTACCAAATTTCTGGGCCGTCCTTTTGCCACATTAAATCGCTGGTAATGCTATAATTTGAAATAAGATAGACCTTTATTTGTCCCACAAGGGGAAATTCCAAAACAAGCCTTTCACAGTGTTTTAACAGTTGTAGATATACTGCAAAAAAAAATAGATTCCCTTTCAAACACAATGAACATGTTTGTAAGCGGGTTCATGAAAAACATGATCTAATATTACATTTAAGTGTTGAAAATTACTGTTAGAAGCTACTGGAGGCACTATTACATTTTCCAAATTTGAAGTCATTACAAAACTGTATTGAGTTCCAATACAAATACTTTTTTGTCTGGAAAAATAACAAAATACCAGGCTCTGCACAATGTTGCAAGAGCGGAACATCAGCTCAACACTGAAAAATTTAGAAAGATTTTCCACGATTTTCTTAAATGGAAAGAAATTCAAAATGCTAAAAGTGACCATGGCAAGCTCTTTCAACAACCCATCATCTTTTTATACAAAAAAAGTTGTTGCCAAGGTAACTGCAAGAGATCCAAATCAACAAGTATCCATAAACTTCATCCAGTGCCCGTATTAAAAGTGGAACATTCATCTGAAGCCTGCTGGAACATATATGTTTGTCATTTATTACCAAGTTGCCCACTTTATAAGGAACTAATGAAACAGCCTTTTGTAAAGCTTGATGTACCTTACAATTTCAAGGTTATGTTGGAGGGTGTTTAAAGACTCAGAGAGACGGATGAGAATTTCCCCAGTTACCAGGGCTTATCAACTCATATGAATTTAGCAAAGAAACAACATTTAGTAGACATTACTGTCTACTTTAGTTTTTATGTAAATCAAAGTATCAAAGCAGGACTTTTGTCAATCTGTTGAGCTGTAAAGTTCCATCTTTTTAGAGTGTATAAAAATGACCAAAGCCTGTTCAGTAACTGTCACATTAAGATGAAGACACAGAAAGCATTCAGCAGCAAAGCTCACCAGAGACAAGGCGATTCAGCCATGGACCAGCGACGGATGACTGAATGCAACAACAAGCAGGTCCTTCTTTTATTTTCTTCACTATTTCTCCAACAGTTAAAAGTCATTCCATAAATCTTCAACCGTCTCTCCAATGAAGAGGGAAGAGACGAGAGACGGTCCAAAGCAACAAGATAAGGACAAGATGGAGCGAAGACGCGAGGCAGGAAACAGTCAGAGGTGTTGTGACAAAAAGGGCTTCTTGGTTTCTGTACGAAACCTGATGAATCAGACTGGATGTCCACACACACACACACACACACACACACACACACACACACACACACACACACACACATGCACACACACACAGTCACGATTGCATGGGCCTCTTTAAGCCACAATGGCATGAACTGGAGAAATATGCTAAAAACCAGCGTTGCATTTACGGTACATTCCGTCTTCCTCTGACCTTGGGCATGGGAGTTGAGTCCAGTTTAGACTTGTCAGTGTCTCTCTTTCACAACAAAACCAAACTCAACAATCTCTCTGTCCCTCGAGCAACAGAAACTCTGCCAGCGTTCGTGCATCAGAGAAAACATCTCTCCACACGTATGGCCATGTGATTGCTGGGCTGACGTTTAAGTCAAGCATCAGCTCTGATTGACCCAACTGCGTGCATTAAATGCTCAAAATGATCTCGATATCCCACCCCACATACTTTGTTGCATTTGTCATGATTCCAAATCCTTAGTTCTAAGCAATGGAAACAATGCTGCATCCAATCATACTTCAGAAATGGAAGTGCCTTTAACTTTTATGAAATATGGTGTCATTTGTTAAAAAGACAAATCTTCTATCATAGTAGATCGGGATTACTTGTTTGAATTGAACCTTTATAAGAAATTATCTTTGATAATCATTAAAGTGTTTTTTGTGTAAAAATGGTCCAGTTAGAGGTTTGAACACCAAAAGAAATGTTCTGGGTCTGTCAACTGAGGACCAGCAGACTGATAAACACAGCCTCACGTTCACTTCTAATAATTACCATCATTACTAGGGATGGGAATTGATAAGATTTTTACGATTCCAATTCCATTTTCGATTCTGCTTAACGATTCGGTTCTTTATCGGTTCCCTTATCGATTCTCATTTAGAGAAAAAGGACAACAAACCGGTCGATTAGCATCAACTTTGTTTAGTTTAGAATTAACACAAGTCATGACCTTACAAACCCAACAGCGGTGAGGTCCACATTGGTCTATCCTGGCCTGGGTAATTTAACTCTTCCTGCTCTGGTGAAAGGAGAAGCTGGAGGTAGAGGTGAACTGGGGGTAGTACCACCAGCCTCTGGCTCTGAGCCAGTCAGGCTCTGTCTCTCATGATTTCATCTAAATGTAATGCCTGAGAAGGCATTCATTTAACCTTAACCGTTACTAACAGCAGGTTTTACAATGAGGCAAATGGTGCTAACATGATAGGCAGTGTTTGTTAGTTAGTTAGTTAGTTAGTTAGTTACCTGCAGTGTTAGCCGAGGACATGCTAACATTGCTAATGTTGCTAACGTTGCTAATGTTGCTGGGTTCAGATTCACCGACGTTAGTCCGGAGCAGATCGAAAACGCGACATTCATTCATAGTTATTGCATGTTGGTAGTATTTCCTCCCTTTGGTGAAATATTCACTTTGCAAGTTGCCCTGTTGTCGTCTTTTTTAGGGATGTGTAACCAAACTTTCGAGCGTTTGTACCGTTTGGGCGCCATGTTTACTGTTGGCTGCTGGCTGCACTGGACGTCATTCGCGCCCACTGGAATCGATAAGGGAATCGTTTGCAAAATCGCCAAACGATTCCAAGGAATTGAAACACTGGGAACCGGTTCTCAACAAGAACCAGTTTTCGATTCCCATCCCTAATCATTACTGATATTATTATCACAGCAGAGCGAGGACAATGTTAAAGTGAGCTGTAATCTCTCCCATTTCAATGCATGAATTATGTCAGCAAAACTTTAATTAGCTGAAGGAAGTTTTAAGTGATGTTACTGATGACCAGTGATGACATGTTTAGCCGCATGTCGTCCTACAATCGCTGGTTGTCTAGATGGTGTCCAGCAAACAACGTGGGCTACATAAATAATTGGCAATCTTTCTGGAGAAAACCTGGTCTGATGAGGAGAGACGGCATCCATCCCACTTTGGAAGGAGCAGCTCTCATTTCTAGAAATATGGATGAATTTATTTGCCACCCTAAAACATGACAACCCAGGGTTCAGACCAGGATGCAGAGTTGTAGTCTTACACACTTCTCTGCAGCTTCCCACCTGCTGCTACCCACCCAATCAATTAACACAAAAGGAGCAAATCCTCTTGTGCAAAAAGAAATTATTAAAACAAAAACTTTAACTGAACAAAAACATCAAACTATTAAATGTGGTTTGCTGAATATCAGATCTCTCCTTTCCAAGTCTCTGTTAGTGAATGAGTTGATTTGTGATCATCATATTGATATATTTTGTCTTACAGAAACCTGGCTGCAGCAGGAGGATCATGTTAGCATTAATGAAGCAACTCCCTCTGACTGTTTAAATGTTCACGTTCCTCGAACCACAGGCAGAGGAGGAGGAGTGGCAGCTATTTTCAGATCAGGGTTACTCATCAGTCCCAGACCCAAGATTAGTTTGAGCTCTTTTGAATATCTGATTCTCAGTTTTTCCCACGCAAAGTGGAAATCCCAGAAACCTCTTGTGTTTGTTGTTGTGTATCGTCCACCTGGCCCTTATTCTGAGTTTCTGTCTGAATTCTCAGAGTTTTTATCCCAGTTAGTGCTGAGTACAGATAAAGTCATTGTAGTGGGTGACTTTAATATTCATGTAGATGTTGAAAATGACAGCCTGAATATGAACTTTAATTCTATATTGGACTCTATTGGATTTTCTCAGAGTGTACACAGACCGACTCACTGCCTTAATCACACCCTTGATCTTGTGCTGACTTATGGCATTGAGAGTGAACAGTTAACAGTGTTCCCTCATAACCCTGTCTTATCTGACCATTTTCTGATAACCTTTGAGTTTACATGACTTGACTATACAGTTTCTGAGAAGAAATTTACGTATAGAAGGTGTTTATCAGAGGATGCTGTAACCAGATTTAAAGAATTAATTCCATCATCCTTTTCTTCACTGCCATGTGCAGATATGACAGAGGACGACTACCTAAACTTTACTCCAGCAGCACTTGACTCTCTTGTTGACAGCACTATAGTTTCAATGCGTACAGCACTGGACAATGTTGCCCCTCTGAAAAGGAAGGTAATCAGTCAGAAGAGGTTGGCTCCTTGGTATAATTCACAGCTGCGTGCTTTAAAGCAGACTGCAAGAAAGCTGGAGAGACAGTGGCGTTCCTCTAATTTAGAAGAGTCTCAGTTAGTCTGGAAAGATAGTTTAACAATGTATAAGAAAGCCCTTCGTAAAGCTAGAACTGCTTATTATTCATCATTGATAGAAGAGAATAAGAATAATCCCAGGTTTCTTTTCAGCACTGTAGCCAGTCTGACTAAGAGTCCGAGCTCTGCTGAGCCAGGTATTCCTTTAACTCTCAGCAGTGATGATTTCATGAGCTTCTTTATTAATAAAATTGTTTCTATCAGAGAGAAGATTGATGGAGTCCTTCCCACTATTATTAGTGATGTATCATCAAGTACAGCAGCTTTAGAAGTATCTTTAGAACCTGATTTGTATTTAGACGGCTTCTGCCCAGTTGATCTCTCTGAACTAACAACAGCAATAGTCTCTTCTAAACCATCAACTTGTGTTTTAGACCCAATCCCAACCAGACTGTTCAAGGAGGTTTTCCCATTAATTGACACTTCCATTTTGGATTTGATCAATCTGTCTTTGTTGACAGGATATGTACCTCAGCCTTTTAAGGTTGCTGTAATTAAACCTTTACTTAAAAAACCTACTCTTGATTCAGAAGTGTTGGCTCATTATAGACCTATATCCAATCTCCCTTTTATGTCTAAAGTTCTTGAAAAAATAGTTGCAGCTCAGCTTTGTGATCATTTACACAGAAATAATCTGTTTGAAGAGTTTCAGTCAGGATTCAGAGTGCATCATAGCACAGAAACTGCACTGCTGAAAGTTACCAATGATCTCCTCTTAGCCTCTGATAGCGGACTTGTGTCTGTGCTTGTCCTGTTGGATCTCAGTGCTGCATTTGATACGGTCGATCACAGTATCTTATTACACAGACTTGAACATGTTATTGGGATTAAAGGAACTGCATTAGGCTGGTTTAAATCATATTTATCTGATAGATTTCAGTTTGTTCTTGTAAATGAAGAATCTTCCTCACACACCAGAGTAAGTCATGGAGTTCCCCAGGGTTCTGTGCTTGGACCGATTCTTTTTACTTTATACATGCTTCCATTAGGTAACATTATTAGACAGCATGGCATAAATTTCCATTGCTATGCTGATGATACTCAGCTGTACTTATCTATAAAACCAGATGAACCCAATAGGTTGGTCAGACTACAAGCATGTCTTAAAGACATAAAGACCTGGATGACTCAGAACTCTGCTGCTAAATTCAGACAAAACTGAAGTCGTTATCTTTGGACCTGAGCGTTTCAGGGAGAAATTGTCTAGCTATATAGTTACTCTAGATGGTATTTCCTTGGCTTCTAGTTCTACAGTGAGGAACCTTGGAGTTATTTTTGACCAGAACTTATCATTTGACTCGCATATAAAACAGGTTTCTAGGACTGCCTTCTTTCACCTTCGTAATATTGTTAAAATCAGGAACATCTTGTCTCAGAGTGATGCAGAAAAACTAATTTATGCATTTGTTACTTCAAGATTGGACTACTGTAATTCTTTATTATTGGGCTGTCCCACATATTCTCTGAAAAGCCTTCAGTTGATCCAAAATGCTGCAGCCAGAGTTTTGACGAGAACTAACAGGAGAGATCATATTTCTCCAGTTTTAGCTTCTCTTCATTGGCTCCCTGTTAAATTCAGAATAGAATTTAAGATTCTTCTCCTTACATATAAAGCTCTTAATGACCGAGCTCCATCATATCTTAAAGATCTCATTGTAAGATATTTTCCTAACAGAGCACTTCGTTCCCAAACTGCAGGTTTACTTGAGGTTCCCAGAGTTTCTAAAAGTAGAATGGGAGGCAGAGCCTTCAGTTATCAGGCCCCTCTATTGTGGAATAAGCTGCCAGTAAATGTCCGGGAAGCAGACACCCTTTCCACTTTTAAGACCAGGCTTAAAACTTTCCTTTTTGTTAAAGCTTATAGTTAGGGATGGCTCAGGTGATCCTGAAACATCCCATAGTTAAGCTGCTATAGGCCTAGACTGCTGGGGGGCCTCATCTGTCACACCTTTCCTCACTTTACTCTCTTTATGTATATGTGATATTATTATGGTCATTAACTCGTGTTTCCCTGTTCCAACAGATATCCTTTGAATGGTGTTACAGTGCCCCCCTCCCCCTCCCCCCTCCTTTCTGTCTTCTCAAACCCCAGCTGGTGGAGGCAGATGGCCACCCTTCCTGGTTCTGGTTCTGCCAGAGGTTTCTTCCTGTTAAAAGGGAGTCGTTTCTCTCCACAGTCGCCTCAGGCACGCTCAGGCCGGGAGATTGGACCGAAAAAGAAAAAGTTTTCAGTGCAATCTGTTGGTTTTCTTAGCTAGGAAATTGTTTTTGAATTGGCTCTATATGAACGAATTGGATTATTTTATGAATTAAGATTATTATTAATTAATTGAATTCCAATTGGCTTGAATTGGACTTACTATCTAAGTGCCTTGAGATGACATTTGTTGTATTTGGCGCTATATAAATAAAAATGAATTGAATTGAATTGAATTGATACGAAAGCAGAGTTAAAATGCAGAGATGTCATTAAGCAGCTGATATCCATGTGAATCGCTGCAGCAGTGCTGGTTTGATCCGACAGACTCTACAGAACTGGGACTTTAAAATGGGGAACACCTCTCTTACCTTTTCTACTAACCAGCTTAATTTGAGAATCTGTGGGTTTTATGTTCAAGTGTTCACATGCTTTGGAATGCAAAACGTGCCCAATGGTCTGTGACTACCGTATTTACTTCTGACCCAAGCAGCTTTTGAATGCTTCATCAAGTCCTCATTTTGAGTTGTCATTGAGAGAAAGACTTTATGTCCAGAGTGGACATCAGCTCAAATATCATTCACCACAGACATGGAATCACCTGTGGTGGAAGCTCCATCACATAAGGAAAAATAACAGGAATGGAAAAAGAAGACAGATGAGAGCAGAGTGGATATAAAGGGAAGGAGACAGAGAGAAGGTTTAAGGAATAAAAAAAACATTGGCAACAGAAGGAAAAAACAAAAAGAGGAAAAGTGTGACAGATAATGTGTGGACAAAGAAGTGGAGATGATCGATAAAAACAGTGAGGTGGAGAGAAAGACCAAAAGAAAAAGTCAAATGTAGAAGACAGAGAATAAAAACTAGAAACTGATGCCGTTACACATCAGGCCCGGACCGCAACTTACAACTGGTAGGGCTTCCCTTCTGATGCTGATACGCTCAGTGAAAGTACACTGCATACTGATTTTGTGCTTTGACTGGCTCACTGATAATGAGCACAGGGGGCTTGATGAGTGGGTTTTGTTATACCTTGAACATGGTTCTTACACGTTTCGCTGCCACATGGGGACATTATCAGAAATATGTGCAACAATCTGAGGTGTGGGCTGTAGTTGGTCCTTTAGCTTTGCTCTGCTGTGGAAAAGACAGAAGCCAAAGTGGACAAAGATCTGCTTCGTGGTGGAGTGAAACTAAGTGCTAAATAATAAAGATTGTCCAGTGCAGCTGGTTTCTGATTCTTTTCACCATTCTTTATTGGTTTTGGTGCTTTGTCCTCTATACAAGTAAATGGACTGTACTTGTATAGTGCTTTTTAGTCGAGTTGACCACTCTGAGGGATTTTATACTACATGCCACATTCACTCACTCATTCACACACCCATAGTTGTATAGACTACACCGTGCTTTCTTCTAGACAAGAAAGGTTCAAGGTTCAAGTCCCGGCCTAGGCCTGGAAGTTGACACTGCTGAGGAGGCTCATCACTCCCTACTGGCTGGGTCTTGGTCTGTAACTGCAAAACGAAGGTTTTCTGCACCTGCTTTCCAAAAGGCATGCATAAAATACATTTTACCATCTACACTGGTCTGTGAAGGTGCACGGTGTCCTGCTTTTGGCTCAATGTGTGCAGCCAACATTTTTGAAAACCATTGAGGACAGGACAACGGCTCCCTTTTCAGTCTTTACACCTCTGTTCATAGCAGCTGTGTCAGAGAGGAGTCAATTTGATTTGCTCCCTCCACCCCTCTCTGCAGGATGGGCCTTTTTTTTTTTTTTTTTACATCAGAAACGCAGCTTTTTGTGGTCATGCAAACTTATTTTTTATAATGTTTTTGGTAGAACAGTTAAGAGAGACAGAGGCTGTGTTCGAAACCGCATACTTCTCCTACTACTCCTACTACTCATACTAACTTTAACTTTTTTAAGTTCCCGGATGTATACTAGATGCAGACTAGATTCGCCGAAATGTTGGGTATGCATCATGAGGTTACTACTCATACTCAAACTACCCAAGATGCCACGTAACGTAACGTGACGATCGTCATTTCCTGTCAAAACGGCAGTTTCAAGCTAGCTACAACGAGGGTAGGTTCACTTCCTGTTTTCAAAACAAAAGCACCAATTGTATCCTAATGGCTTTCCCTGTGATAAAAGGCAACGGGTATTTTATTTTGTGAAAATAACAGGAAACGCGTTACTCACTGCGGCTAGCTTTAGTAGCGCCGAATTCGTGGGAAGAAAATTGTAAATAGCCGGTATTTTGTCAGGTTTTCAACACGTTGGGGATCTAAACGACTACTTTCTCACCTGAAAATGTTTCAAATGTTGCTAAAGTTATATATTTACAGAGTTTATAGCCCGAGCCGAAATCAGCCGGCCTGAAGCTGATTTCGGCTCGGGCAGGAGCGAAGTGCACTGTGTGTAAACGCTCTGCATACTGTCTGATGAGTATGCCATTTGCAAGTATGTAGTATGTAGTAGGCGGTTTTGAACACAGACAGAGAGAGGGGGAACAACATGCAGCACGTCTGATGCGAGACCCAACTTGGGGCCACCTGCAGCGAGGACTTGTACATGGGACGCCTGCTCAACCCACTACGTCACAGACCACCCCAGTGGCCATGCAAACTTAAAGTTGGACACCCCCTGCTTAACGATCACTGAAGCACATTATTACCCTATATAAAGTGCCGAGGCTGAGAGCTCACAGTAGCACACACCAAATTGATAAGAAAAGATTTGACATAGTTTTCCCTTGTCAGCCCCAGCCAGCTAGTACTCATCCCTCTTTTAGAAAAAATTTAATCTCGAGTCACGTGTTAAAACAACTTTTTTAAACATCACACTGCAGATAGAACAGCTGAAGGAACGAAACAGCAAGCTGGTAGGTAATAGACAGTGTCTCCGTGACATATGCTCAATAAACCCTGAACTTCACTGTTGGTCCATTCCTCTGTGTTTTCAGTTTCAAGTTTTTCAGTTTTTTAAGAGGTAAACATCTTGAGCTTTTAATGCCTATGCTTTACAGATGTTTACAAGTTTTTTTTTAATGGCAGAACCGCTGCTGCAGTACGGATGCTTCGTCAAAGGAAACACTAAAAAGAGGTCAAATTTCCTCGTCGGAATACACACAATAGTCCCAAAAGTATTGGCTCATCTGCCTTTACACGCATATGAATTTAAGTAACATCCCATTCTTAATGCAGACGGTTTAATATGACGTCGGCCCACCCTTTGCAGCTATAACAGCTTCAACTCTTCTGGGCAAGCTTTCCACAAGTTTTAGGAGTGTTTATGGGAACTTTTGACCATTCTTCCAGAAGCACATCTGTGAGGTCAGACACTGATGTTGGCTCACAGTCTCTGCTTTAATTGGGGGTCCTAGCAGCGAAGCTGCAGGAACCCATTGTGTTAGTAGCTTTTCTTATTATTATTATTCTTCTACTTTCCGCTGCAATTGAAGTCTATGGCAGCCCCATGAACGCTATGGTAAAAAGTTGTGAAATTTGGCACACGTAATCAGCCAAGTGCCAAAGCCAAAGTCAAGAATTTTCATGCCCCAAGAGCTTACTCTCTAGCGCCACCAACACGTCAAAGTTCAAAGTACATTAAGCCTAATAACTTTGGACTCCATGGTCCAAATTTCACAAATGAGGCATCGTTGGAATCCTTGGATCATGACGAGTCCAACGCACCCTATGACGTCAATTTGCGTATACCTAGATTTTCCGCCATTTTGAAATTTATCAAAAAGCTTAAAAAAGCATTTCAGGTCACAGAGATTGTCCAATTATCACGAAATTTGGCACATAGACTCTTCAGACCAAGCCGCACAAAAGTTATCCAAGGGAATTTTTAATTAGTCTTCCATTTATCCATAAAAGCCAATCAAACTCGAGGTTGACGCCCCCAAACCGGAAGGGAGGTCATATCTTGGCAACCATTTGATATCATGACGTCAAACTTATAACACAGACTCAAGACTGCTAAGGTAAGTGGCCCAAGAAGTTTGGTGACGTTCGGCCTATAGGTGGCGCTATATGTAGCAAAAATGCATTTTTGCTCATATCATTGGACCCCTTGGTCCACATTTCACAAATGAGGTACCAGTAGAATCCCTGGATAAGGACGAGGTCAACCCACTCAATGACGTAATTTGCGCCATCTTGGATTGTCCGCCATTTTGAATTTAATCAAAAACCTTCAAAACGCATTTCAGAACACTAAGATTGTCCAATCTCCACGAGACTTGGCACATAAAATCTTCAGACCAAGCCGCACATAAGTTATTATGTGGATTTTTTTATTTCACTTCCGTGTAACCGCGGCAGCCAATCAAACTCCATGCCGACGCGCAAATGGGACATTTGGCCGTATCTCTGCGATGCATTGATGTATCGATGCCAAACTTGGTGCATGGACTCACGACGCCTTCCTGAGCAGCCCAAGCCTTCCCTATTGTGCCATTCTGCTAGGACCCCCACATTGCTGCTTGCAGCTATATTTAATTCTTTATTCACTGTGACATTATTGTGGTCATTAACTGATGTTTCCCTGTTCCAACAGGTATCCTTTGAATGGTGTTACAGTGCCGCCCCCCCTCCCCCCCTTTCTGTCTTCTCAAACCCCAGCTGGTCGAGGCGGATGGCCACCCTTCCTGGTTCTGGTTCTGCCAGAGGTTTCTTCCTGTTAAATGGGAGTCGTTTCTCTCCACAGTCGCCTCAGGCACGCTCAGGACGGGAGATTGGACCGAAAAAAAAAAAAAAGTTTCAGTGCAATCTGTTTGTTTCCTTGGAAATTGTTTTTGAATTGGCTCTATATGAACAAATTGGATCATTTTATGAATAATTATGATTACAATTAATTGAATTCCAATTGGCTTGAATTGGACTTTATTATCTAAGTGCCTTGAGATGACATTTGTTGTATTTGGCGCTATATAAATAAAAATTAATTGAATTGAATTGACATAAATAACGCCAATAATACTTTTATCCCTTTTACACCTGCTTAGCATAATTCATGCTGTTGGACTGGGCCCAGTGCTAATATCATTGTTGTACTTGCCAGACTCCTTGTCATGATCCATGTTGTTTTCTGGTGTTTTTCTGGTTAGTCTGTTTAGTTTTTCCCATAGTTCCTTCCTTTAGTTCCTTCCCATTTCCTAGGCTGTGTTCGAAACCGCCTACTACATACTTGCAAATGGGATACTCGTCGATCAGACAGTATGCAGAGCGTTTACCCACAATGCATTTCGCTCCTGCCTGAGGCGAAATCAGCCGGCCTGAAGCTGATTTCGGCTCGGGCTATAAACTCTGTAAATATATAACTTTAGCAACATTTGAAACATTTTCAGGCGAGAAAGTAGTCGTTTAGATCCCCAACATGTTGAAAACCTGACAAAATACCGGCTGTTTACAATTTTGTTCCAACGAATTCGGCGCTACTAAAGCTAGCCGCAGTGAGTAACGCACTTCCTGTTATTTTCACAAAATAAAATACCCGTTGCCTTTTATCATGGGGAAAGCCATTACGATACAATTGGTGCTTTTGTTTTGAAAACAGGAAGTGAACCTACCCTCGTTGTAGCTAGCTTGAAACTGCCGTTTTGACAGGAAATGACGATCGGCGACGTCACGTTACGTGGCATCTTGGGTAGTTTGAGTATGAGTAGTAACCTCATGATGCATACCCAACATTTAGGAGAATCTAGTATGCATCCAGGAACTTAAAAAAAGTTAAAGTTAGTAGGAGTAGTGGGAGTAGTAGGAGAAGTAGGCGGTTTCGAACACAGCCCTAGCCTTTCCTCAGTTCCCTCCTGCCGGTCGTCAGCTCCACTCTCTTCACCCTCATTCTCAGGTGTTTAGTTTCTACAAGTTTAGTTTCATGGTATTCCAGCGTGGCTGCGATTTTCTTTCATATTTGCAGAGATGGGGACTCAAGTCACTGTGACTTGGACTCGAGTCGACTCGAGTCAACTTGAGTCGCTGTTTTGATGACTTGTGACTTGACTTGACAAAAACTAAAAGACTCGAGACTCGACTCGGACTTGGAAGTTAAAGACTCGGCACTTGACTTGAGTGTTATTCAGTTCATGTTTTCAGTTTGAATATAAAATTGATAAATTAATATTAAAATTTAAAAAATAATATCGATTACCCGGTAGGAGCGCAGGCTGAGAATGGCGTCATGATTGGATCCCTACGCTGTCAATCAGTCAAGCCCTCTCTACAAACCTTAAGTGTTTATTGGAGAGAATAAACTCATATCAGATATGCATCAACATGTCAATGGGAGAGTCGTTGTCTTCGGCTTTCGTAATTACCAAAATACGAACAGCACAGTGCAAGACATGCGGCATCTCGGACAGCCAGACGACAACTTCGAACTTTGTTCGTCATTTGAAGATCCATTCTGACCAGTAAGTGTTTGTCAAATTAGCTAATATTATCCTGTTAGCCTAGTCTGTAGTTAGCTAACGTTAGCATGATATGATACGGGGTGGACAGGTTGGACACATTGGCCAATGATGTTTACTGACAGTTACTTATATCTTGTCTTTTCACTTTATTAAGATCAGATTCTGCAGGTAAAATTGCAATAATAAGGTGACTTGACTTTGACTTGACTTGACCTACAACAGGACTTGACTTGACTTGACGTGCCCAAGAAAAAATTACTTACTTGAGACTTGAAAGCTAAGACTTGAGACTTACTTGAGACTTGCACATGTGTGACGTGGTCCCATCTCTACATATTTATAATAAACCCTTTAAGTTCACTTCTGGCTCTTGTCCCGTGTCTGCACCTGGGTCCTTCTCCTTTGCCAAACCCTGACACTTCTGACCGTTACATGTAAATGTGAACAAATTTCACTTACCTCGTCATCATTACATTGGCCTTGTGTCCAGTACAGGATCAATTACAAAGCCCTGCTGATTAGATACAAGTACTTGTATGTAAGCATCTTAGCACCAGGTCTGTCAAACTTGTTGGGGTCTTATGTTCCAGGTTGCACTCTTCAGTTACTGATAAGCAGCTTTTAGTTATTCAAATTGGTTGCCTCCCTTTGGAGGTTTTCCGGCCAGGAGGGATTATATATCCCTTCTAGTCTAGGAACTACCCAGAGGAGTTGGAGAGATGGATGTCTGGGTTTCCCTCCTGGACCTGTTGCCTGCGCAACACACCCTTGGGTAAGACAATGGATGGATGTTTTCCATCAGTTCCAGCTCTTTTTGGAACAGTCTCTCTTGTTAAAGATCAGGTTGTCCTCTTTGTGTTCAAATTTCAACTCTAAACTTTTCTCACTAGCTTTGTCAAATTAGATCTTTATCTCATTGTTTGGGTCCATGTTTGCATTCCTTCAGGAAACCCATGTTTTTTGACTGTTTGATTTAGTGGCTCCTGATTATACAGCTAATATGTCTTAAATATTGCTTATTTTTCGGTTTAAATTTTGGTAATTCTTTAATACAGATTTTTTTTATTGTAAGTTTCATACCGTTTTTTCTCCCCCTTGAGCTGTCACCTTACCGTGGTGGGGGGGTTTGCGTGCCCCAATGAGTCTGGGAGCTATGTTGTCTGGGGCTTTAAGCTCCTGGTAGGGTCACCCATGGCAAACAGATCGTAGATGAGGGACCAGACAAAGAACAGCTCACAAAACCCCTATGATGAGAAAGAAAATTGGACACCGTGTTCCTTCGCCCGGACGCGGGTCACCGGGGCCTCCCCCTGGAGCCAGGCCCAGGGGTGGGGCCCGCCGGCGAGCGCCTGGTGGCCGGGTCTGTGCCCGTGGGGCTCGGTCGGGCACAGCCCGAAGAAACGACACGGGTCCCCCTTCCGACAGGCTCACCACCCGTGGGAGGGGCCATGGGGGTCGGGTGCAGTGTGAGCTGGGCGGCAGCCGAAGGCAGGGTCCTTGGCGGTCTGATCCTCGGCTACTGAAGCTGGCTCTTGGGACGTGGAACGTCACCTCTCTGCTGGGGAAGGAGCCTGAGCTGGTGCGCGAGGCTGGACGGTTCCGGCTAGATATAGTCGGACTCACCTCGACGCACGGCTTGGGCTCCGGAACCAGCCTCCTCGAGAGGGGTTGGACTCTCTTCCACTCTGGAGTTGCCCGCGGTGAGAGGCGTAAAGCAGGTGTAGGCATACTTATTGCCCCCCCGGCTGTGCGCCTGTACATTGGGGTTCACCCCGGTAGACGAGAGGGTAGCCTCCCTCCACCTTAGGGTGGGGGGACGGGTCCTGACTGTTGTTTGTGCTTATGCACCGAACGGCAGTTCAGAGTACCCACCCTTTTTGGAGTCCCTGGAGGAGGCACTGGAGAGTGCTCCTCCGGGAGACTCCCTCGTCCTGCTGGGGGACTTCAATGCTCACGTGGGCAATGACAGTGAGACCTGGAGGGGCGTGATTGGGAGGAACGGCCACCCCGATCTGAATCAGAGTGGTGCTTTGTTGTTGGACTTCTGTGCTCGTCACGGACTGTCCATAACGAACACCATGTTCAGGCATAAGGGTGTCCATACGTGCACTTGGCACCAGGACACCCTAGGCCGCAGCTCGATGATCGACTTTGTAGTTGTATCGTCGGACTTGCGGCTGTATGTCCTGGACACTCGGGTGAAGAGAGGGGCGGAGCTGTCAACTGATCACCACCTGGTGATGAGTTGGCTCCGCTGGTGGGGGAGGAAGCCGGTCAGACCTGGCAGGCCCAAACGTATTGTGATGGTCTGTTGGGAACGGCTGGCGGAATCCCCTGTAAGGAGGAGTTTCAACTCCCACCTCCGGCAGAGCTTCAACCATGTCCCGGGGGAGGTGGGGGACATTGAGCCCGAATGGGCCATGTTCCGTGCCTCCATTGTTGAGGCGGCCGACCGGAGCTGTGGCCGTAAGGTGGTCGGTGCCTGTCGTGGCGGCAATCCCCGAACCCGCTGGTGGACCCCAGTGGTGAGGGAAGTCGTCAAGCTGAAGAAGGAGTCCTATCGGGCCTTTTTGGCCAGTGGGACTCTGGAAGCAGCTGATGGGTACCGACAGGCCAAGCGGAACGCAGCCTCGGCGGTTGCTGAGGCAAAAACTCGGGCTTGGGAGGATTTTGGGGAGGCCATGGAGAACGACTTCCGGACGGCCTCGAGGAGTTTCTGGTCCACCATCCGGCGGCTCGGGGGGGGGGAGCGGTGCACCGTCAACACCGTGTATGGTGAGGGCGGGGCTCTGCTGACTTCAACTAGGGACGTCGTGAGTCAGTGGGGGGAATACTTCGAGGGCCTCCTCAATCCTACCGACACGCCTTCCGATGAGGAAGCAGAGTTGGGGGGCTCGGACTTGGGGCCTCCCATTTCTGGGGCTGAGGTTGCAGAGGTGGTCAAAAAACTCCTCGGTGGCAAGGCCCCAGGGGCGGATGAGGTCCGTCCTGAGTTCCTCAAGGCTCTGGATGTTGTGGGGCTGTCTTGGTTGACACGCCTCTGCAGCATCGCGTGGACATCGGGGGCAGTGCCTCTGGACTGGCAGATCGGGGTGGTGGTCCCCCTCTTTAAAAAGGGGGACCGGAGGGTGTGTTCCAACTATAGGGGGATCACACTCCTCAGCCTCCCTGGTAAGGTCTATTCGGGGGTACTGGAGAGGAGGATCCGCCGGATAGTCGAATCTCGGATTCAGGAGGTGCAGTGTGGTTTTCATCCTGGCCGTGGAACAGTGGACCAGCTCTATACCCTCCGCAGGATCCTGGAGGGAGCATGGGAGTTCGCCCAACCGGTCTACATGTGTTTTGTGGACTTGGAGAAGGCATTCGACCGTGTCCCTCGGGGACTCTTGTGGGGGGTGCTCCGGGAGTATGGAGTGCCGGACTCCTTGATATGGGCTGTTCGGTCTCTGTATGACCGGTGTCAGAGTTTGGTCCGCATTGCCGGCAGTAAGTCGGACATGTTTCCTGTGAGGGTTGGACTCCGTCAGGGCTGCCCTTTGTCACCGATTCTGTTCATAATTTTTATGGACAGAATTTCTAGGCGCAGCCAGGGCGTTGAGGGGGTCCGGTTTGGCGACCTCAGAATCGGGTCTCTGCTTTTTGCGGACGATTTGGTTCTGTTGGCGTCGTCAGGCCGTGACCTTCAGCTCTCACTGGAGCGGTTCGCAGCCGAGTGTGAAGCGGCTGGGATGACCATCAGCACCTCCAAATCTGAGACCATGGTCTTCGGCCGGAAAAGGGTGGAATGCTCTCTCCGGGTCGGGAACGAGATCCTTCCCCAAGTGGAGGAGTTCAAGTATCTCGGGGTCTTGTTCACGAGTGAGGGACGAATGGAACAGGAGATTGACAGGCGGATCGGTGCGGCGTCTGCAGTGATGCGGGCTCTGCACTGGCCCGTCGTGGTGAAGAAGGAGCTGAGCCAGAAGGCGAAGCTCTCGATTTACCGGTCAATCTATGTTCCTACCCTCACCTATGGTCACGAGCTGTGGGTAGTGACCGAAAGAACGAGATCGCGAATACAAGCGGCCGAAATGAGTTTCCTCCGCAGGGTGTCTGGGCTCTCCCTTAGAGATAGGGTGAGAAGCTCGGTCATCCGGGAGGGGCTCGGAGTAGAACCGCTGCTCCTCCGCATCCAGAGGAGTCAGATGAGGTGGCTCGGGCATCTGGTGAGAATGCCTCCTGGACGCCTCCCCGGTGAGGTGTTCCGGGCCCGTCCCACTGGGAGGAGGCCCCGGGGAAGACCCAGGACACGTTGGAGAGACTATGTCTCTCGGCTGGCCTGGGAACGCCTCGGGGTCCCCCCAGAAGAGCTGGAGGAAGTGGCCGGGGACAGGGACGTCTGGGTCTCTTTGCTCAAGCTGCTGCCCCCGCGACCCGATCCCCGGACCAGCGGAAGATAATGGATGGATGGATGGATACCGTTTTTTCATTTCTATCTCAATCTGTTTTTGTGAATTTAATTACATGTCACATGACGTGAAGGACTAAATCAAGGAGCGATACAGTCATTACCACAGAGGAAACGGAAAGAAAAAGAAAGAAAGGAAAGAGAGCAAGAGGTACAGTTGGTTTACCAGTACATCCGCCATGTCATGAGGGTGGGCAGTCTTTTAGCGTGCGAGTCGTCAGCGATGTTAGCAGGCCGGACACATGCATGTCATCCCCCCTTCTGCCTCGGACCACTCCTTTATAATAACACACACCCATTCATCCACACAGGTGTGCAGACACACACACACAGGAATACACAAATGTGTGTACAAACATGTATTCACGTCAATTTGCCAAACAGAAGGACACACAATGCATTTCATGAGCAAAACATACACAGTTGTGGGTGAATGTGTTGGAAAATCCCACAACATGCAGTCATGGACCGTTTGCACACATAGGAAGAAAACACAGCAGCGAAGAGCACCCACAGAATGCACCACAATCCCAATGGAGAGGACAACAACATGGGTGTACACAGGCAACGGCACACACACACACACACACACACACACACACACAAGGAGAGAAAAAAAGACCACAATGAGTGTGTACCAATAACCGCTTTGTCACCTTAGGAATCCTTCAGAAATGTCAGATTCTCTATCAGTTACACATTATTCTGGGAAAGAAGTACATTTTCAAAATGTCAGTAAAATCTCTGGCTGTGTTCGAAACCGCATACTTCTCCTACTACTCCTACTACTCATACTAACTTTAACTTTTTTAAGTTCCCGGATGTATACTAGATGCATACTAGATTCGCCAAAATGTTGAGTATTCATCATGAGGTTACTTGTCATACTCAAACTACCCAAGATGCAACGTAACGTGACGTCGCAGATCGTCATTTCCTGTCAAAACGGCAGTTTCAAGCTAGCTACAATGAGGGTAGGTTCACTTCCTGTTTTCAAAACAAAAGCACCAATTGTATCGTAATGGCTTTCCCTATGATAAAAGGCAACGGGTATTTTATTTTGTGAAAATAACCGGAAATGTGTTACTCACTGCGGCTAGCTTTAGTAGCGCCGAATTCGTGGGAACAAAATTGTAAATAGCCGGTATTTTGTCAGATTTTCAACGCGTTGGGGATCTAAACGACTACTTTCTCGCCTGAAAATGTTTCAAATGTTGCTAAAGTTATATATTTACAGAGTTTATAGCACGAGCCGAAATCAGCTTCAGGCCGGCTGATTTTGGCTCGGCCAGGAGCGAAGTGCACTGTGTGTAAACGCTCTGCATACTGTCTGATCGAATGAGTATGCCGTTTGCAAATATGTAGTATGTAGTAGGCGGTTTCGAACACAGCCTATGATTTTTCATTGAGATTATGTAAAATTTTATACTGGTCTCATAACAAATTCTCCCATCAAAATGACCAAAGCGGTAGTTTGCTTATGCATCCTGACATACAAACCATGAGCGTGCCCTCACAGGCAGCAAGAGCATCTTCATATCAGAAAAGCCGTCATTCCCAAGTGCTTCCTTTAACAAGCCACAAGGTCCTGCTAAAGAAGAAGGACGTGACTGTCCGTAACACTTTACACCAAGGGACACGAGCTCGACACCCAGATACGACACTTTTACCAGCCTGTGCACGGCAATATCAAAATATTTGTCACTTCCTGGTTGGGTTTAGTCACTATTAGAAATCAAAACTTAGTTGTAAGGGGCAGAAAATGATCATGGTCAGGGCTAAAAATCCATTATTTTCACATCGCTAATGTCATCTTAATGGATGCCATATCACTGGTTGCCTTGGTGACACATCAACACAGTAATGCATTACAACAAACCTTTGTTGCTTCTTGGTTGGGTTGAGGCAAAATTATCAATCATTTATATATATATAAACATTGTGTATTTCCCCCATGTCTCATGTCTCATCTGCAGATTCTGAGGAAGTCTTTTTTTATCATTATTCAGTCAATAGCTACAGAGAGTTTTATCTTGGCACATCATGGTTTTGTCATCATTTCGCACAAACCAAAATGATGAGGATCAGTTACCAATTCAAACTTAATCAAGCACCCAATTTAGCGAAATGCTGTGTCTGATGCAAATCTTATGTGAACAGTTTGGATGAGCAATGATGCTAACTTTACTAAGTTCGTCAGGTAGTTACGAAAAAGCAAGATCAACTCAAACTAGAAAGCGCTGTTCCTGCGAAACAGCTGTGAGAATGCAAGAGCTGAACAACCATGCTAAAAAATCTTAAGAAGCTAGAAAAAGCTAAAACAGTTGAAGAAGCTAAAGCTAAAGGAGCTGAAGAAGCTAAAACTAAAGGAGCTGAAGAAGCTAAAGTTGAAGGAGCTGAAGGAGCTGAAGAAGCTAAAATAAGCTAAAACAGCTGAAGAAGCTAACAGCTGAAGGAGCTAAAGCTAAAACAGCTGAAGAAGCTAAAGCTAAAGGAGCTGAAGAAGCTAACAGCTGAAGGAGCTAAAGAGTTAGAGTTAGAAGTTAGCATAAGAAGCTAAAAAAGGCTGAGAAAAAACAGGAGTTTGAAGTTGAAATGACATTTAAAAGACGAAAGTGTAATGATTTCAAGCTAGAAACAGTTGAAATGGCTGAAAGTATGCTTAAATAGTTGAAAAAAAAAAAATTAAAAAAAAAATTGATCTGACATGCTTGGGATCAAACCGGGGCCGCCCACATGAAAGGACATTAGTGTTACCATTAGCCCATTTCGTTCTTTTAAACTGGAAGTGCATATAACCTATGTAAAGACTACACAGACAGACACAGAGCGAAGCTGCAGCAGCCGCGGGACAAATCTGATGCGCAGACTGCCTTCTAAGGCCCAATCCCAATTCACCCCTTGGCCCTACCCCTCACCCCTTCCCCTCCGTTTTGCGCGTTCACGTGAAGGGGTAGTGTTGTCCCAATACTCTTCCAAAGCCGTTCCCCTTAGCCCTACCCCTCCGTTGTAGCCCTTCAAACGGAGGGCTTCGGCCAGGCAGACTCCATTTGAAGAGGTATGATATATTTCCCAGAATACAACGCGACTACCGGGAGATCGCGAGTCTTTTTAAAAATGGCAGAAGCAAAGAGAGCACCACACAAATGTAAGTTCTTCTATTTTTTTTGCCATAATTTAACTGTTTTAACCGTTTTAGGTTGTGATAACTGGTGTATTGTGTGAGTTTAAAGTGGTGGCAATGTGTAGTTGTTTTCTGCTATAAACGCACATGGGAAAAGTCGCTATTTTACATGAGTAATCGGTCAATGCATGTGAAGGTGCTGCGAAAGAGTTGTCGTTTTTTAAATTGTAACACGAGTATTTACAAGCAATGTAGTTGGTTAACCATAGATAAGTTCCTTTTGAGTGACATGAGCGTCATTTCGCTACCTATTATCACAAGTATTCATATACGTGACTGATTCACAGGGACTCAAGCACAAACAAAGAGCCTGATCAGGTTTAGCGCCGAAAACGAAGATCTGTTTCTAAAGTCATCCCCATCCCCAAAAAGAAGTAGGAAGTCCAATCCCATAATGGATTACCTGATACAGGAGAGCCTGAAGGAGCAGAAGCGCCACGAGCAGAAAACGGAGCGCTTCTTAGCTCGGTTTGAGCGCATGATAGACAAACTTTACGGTGAGTTGATGCGCCATGCACCTATTGTACACACAGCCACCACTACCGCATTCTGAAACACCTTTTTTAAATTTTTTACAATGGATGAAAGTGCATGCTATAATGTCATATCGTGTCTTGTTCCCCCAGAACATCACTGAGCCCATGCAGCACCTCCGATGCGCCCTCCGCTGTTCCTGCTCCGGTCATCTCGTTCTTGATGATTGCACTGTTGCCCGTTTATATTCATACTGTTTATTGTCCATATTTGCACCACACACTTTACAGCAGACACTTTAAGCTGTTATTTCTGAAAATAAGCTGCCTTACCAGTCTGTAATGTGAGCCTAATAAAATAAATTAAGGACAAAAGGTTTGTGAGCATGATTATCACATCAACATCATATGAACGACTGGAACGGATATTGGTATAAAGAGATTTATTATACAAGGGATAACAAAAAAAATTGGGGTACATGTTGTGGTCCAATGGGCAATAATTTGTAGGATGACCCGTCTGCTGGAAAGAAAAACATGGAAAGATCAGACTTTCATCCTCCCATACCAACACATTGATAGCACACACAAGGCAGTGCATTTATTTATGTCATCAAATCTGAACCTGGTACAAAGAAAACCGCTTCAAAAACGCATTGTTTGTGTCCCAAACGGAACGAGGCGAGTAACAAAGGCTAAACGTTAATGCTTTCAGCTAGGTTAGCCAGGTTAGGATACTACTCCAATCAATAAATCAGCAAATCCAACGAGACAAGCAAATTGTTTCTATATTACACGATATCACAAATGTACAGTTAGAAGCACTTTCAAACACACACACACACACAATCATTTTCACACGCCTGCTCTGGAAGCTACCAGCTGCTCACTCACAAGCGTTATTTGCATTAATTTCTTATTCTACATACCGTAACAAGATCCAGCAATGCTCCCAGATGTCGAAGACGCCTTCGCCTGATGGCACTCCGTCGATTCGACGCAGATATTTCTAAAAATATCCGAATAGCCCAGGAGAGCGCGAACACCACAGCACCGGTCATGTTTGTTTACTTCTGGCTAAAGCTGTCGCTTTTGGTTACGTAACAACTGACGGCGCGGACTTATTACGTTCGTGAGTGTGAAGTGCTGTCCCAATTCGAAGGGGTGACATTCCTAGCCCTTCGCCTACCCCTACGTTTGAAGGGGCGAGGGGTAGGGGCGAGGGGTAGGCGAAGGGGTAGAAAATAGAATTGGGATTGGGCCTAACACTTCCTGTGAGAAAAGTTGAGCAGCTAGAAAAATAATTTTAACACCGTTAGAAGCAGAAGGCTTAGAGGAACTTAGCAAAGTAGTTTTACATCTGTGGAGTGAGATACATTTAAATCGAAGCAGTTTGAACACACACAACATATAGAGAGATGACACACACACAGAGGTCCTGCGCCGGGCGAAAGCTGAAGTGCAAGTCTCCATACTATGACATCCTGTGACAAAAGTTGACCATTTAGAAAAATAATTTTAACACCGTTAGAAGCAGAAGGCTTAGAGGAAGCTAGCAAAGTAGTTTTATATCTGTGGAGTGAACTATATTTAAATCGAAGCAGTTTGAAAACACTTGAAGCTGATTTTTGAGGACTCAAAAATGGCAGATTTTGTCAGAATTTGAGATTTTGTTCAAGCTTAAAGGCTCATAGTTCAAAATCTGTCCATGTGAGCTCTTTAGGAGTTACATTGGCTGAAAGAGGACAAGTTGTCCTACATTTTAAGGTATAATTTGTTTCTCTCAGTTAAACTTTATGAAAGTTATAGTAATTTGTTTGAAAAGTTGAAACTTATCAGCACTGCTGAATGTCTCACTCTAAAATCGAAGAAGGAACTTAATTTTCATATTTTTTAAACTGTCATATTTCAAAATTGGCCAAATATTTTTAAAAGATGAAACATTTGGTAATAGCTGAATGTCTTATGAACATTTTAAAATTTGAATGGTGTCTCTAGCTGAAAGTATGCTGAAGTAGTTACGATTTGAAAGGATTTGAAAGGATTTGAAGATAAGGATTTGAAGAACTTCATTTTCATATTTTTTAAACTGTCATATTTCAAAATTGGCCGAATATTTTTAAAAGATGAAACATTTGGTAATAGCTGAATGTCTTATGAACATTTTAAAATTTGAATGGTGTCTCTAGCTGAAAGTATGCTGAAGTAGTAAGGATTTGAAGGATTTGAAAGGATTTGAAGAACTTAATTTTCATATTTTTTAAACTGTCATATTTCAAAATTGGCCGAATATTTTTAAAAGCTGAAACATTTAGTAATAGCTGAATGTCTTATGAACATTTTAAAATCTGAATGGTGTCTCTAGCTGAAAGTATGCTGAAGTAGTTAAGATTTGAAAGGATTTGAAGGATTTGAAGATACTCTTAATTTTCATATTTTTTTAAACTGTCATATTTCAAAATTGGCCGAATATTTTTAAAAGCTGAAACATTTTGTAATAGCTGAATGTCTTATGAACATTTAAAAATTTGAATGGTGTCTCTAGCTGAAAGTATGCTGAAGTAGTTAGGATTTGAAAGGATTTGAAGATTTACCATTACTTTTAAAGGGAAATAAAGTTGAACAAAAAGCTTAATATCTTAAAAAGTTTAAAGGTTAGAAACATCAGAAACAATAGCAGAAAAGAGCTGAAAGAGCTGAACATTTTGATACCAAAATTGTTGAAATAACTGAAAGTATGCTGAAGTAGTTGAATGCCGAAAATTGGCGGAAGAATACGGAATAATATGGAATAACTAGAAAGAGCTGTTCCTGCGAAACAGCTGTGAGAATGCATGAGCTGAATTACCTTGCTAAAACATCTTAAGAAGCTAAAAGATTTGAACATTTAAAAATTTGAATGGTGTCTCTAGCTGAAAGTATGCTGAAGTAGTTAAGATTTGAAAGGATTTGAAAGGATTTGAAGGATTTGAAAGGATTTGAAGATAAAACTAGAAAGAGCTGTTCCTGCGAAACAGCTGTGAGAATGCATGAGCTGAATTACCATGCTAAAATATCTTAAGAAGCTAAAAAAAAGCTAAAACAGCTGAAGAAGCTAAAGCTGAAGTAGCTGAAGAAGCTAAAGCTAAAGGAGCTGAAGAAGCTAAAGCTAAAGGAGCTGAAGAAGCTAAAGCTGAAGGAGCTGAAGAAGCTAAGAGCTAAAGGAGCTAAAGAAGCTAAAAGAAGCTAAAAGCTGAAGAAGCTAAAATAAGCTAAAACAGCTGAAGAAGCTAACAGCTGAAGGAGCTAAAGCTAAAACAGCTGAAGAAGCTAACAGCTGAAGGAGCTAAAGCTAAAACAGCTGAAGAAGCTAAAGCTAAAGGAGCTGAAGAAGCAAGCAGCTGAAGGAGCAAAAGAGTTAGAGTTAGAAGTTAGCTAAAGAAGCTAAAAAAGGCTAAAACAGCTAAAGAAGCTAAAAGCTGAAAGAGCTATGGAAGCTAAAAAAAGCTGAGAAGAAACAGGAGTTTGAAGTTGAAATGACATTTAAAAGATGAAAGTGTAATGATTTCGAGCTAGAAAGATTTGAAATGGCTGAAAGTATGCTTAAATAGTTACAAAAAAACTTTTTTTTTTAATTTTGAGCTGACATCCTGGGGATTGAACCCGGGCCACCTGCACTAAAGGCTGGTAGGGTTACCATTAAGCCATTTCGTTGTGTTACACCGGAAGTGCATTTGACCTACTTAAAGACTACACAGACAGACACAGAGCTAGCTGCTGCAGCCGCGGGCAAATCTGACTGTCTTCAAACACGTTTTGTGAGAAAAGTTGAATAGCTAGAAAGATAATTTTAACACCGTTAGAAGCAGAAGGCTTAGAGGAACTTAGCAAAGTAGTTTTACATCTGTGGAGTCAACTATATTTAAATCGGAGCAGGTTGAACACACACAACATATATGGAGAGATGAGACGGCCGCCCGCCGATCGCGGGAGAGAAATGACATCGAACACTGACTTCAAATACATCTTGTGAGAAAAGTTGAGCAGCTAGAAAAATAATTTTAACACCATTAGAAGCAGAAGGCTTAGAGGAACTTAGCAAAGTAGTTTTACATCTGTGGAGTCAACTATATTTAAATCCAAGCAGTTTGAAACACTTGAAGCTGATTCAAAAATGGCAGATTTCCTCAAAATTTGACAAGTTCTTCAAGCTTAAAGGCTCATAGTTCAAAATCTGTCCGTGTGAGCTCTTTAAGAGTTACATTGGCTGAAAGAGGACAAGTTTTCCTACATTTTAAGGTATAATTTGTTTCTCTCAGTTAAACTGTATGAAAGTTATAGTAATTTGTTTGAAAAGTTGAAACTTATCAGCACTGCTGAATGTCTCACTCTAAAATCCAAGAAGGAGCTTCATTTTCCTATTTTTTAAACTGTCATATTTCAAAATTGGCTGAATATTTTTAAAAGATGAAACAATTGGTAACAGCTGAATGTCTTATGAACATTTTAAAATTTGAATGGTGTCTCTAGGTTAAAGTATGCTGAAGCAGTTACGATTTGAATAGATTTGAAGATTTTGAAGGATTTGAAAGCATTTGAAGATAAGGATTTGGAGAACTTAATTTTCATATTTTTGAAACTGTCATATTTCAAAATTGGCTGAATATTTTTAAAAGATGAAACAATTGGTAATAGCTGAATGTCTTATGAACATTTTAAAATTTGAATGGTGTCTCTAGCTGAAAGTATGCTGAACTAGTTAAGATTTGAAGGATTTGAAAGGATTTGAAAGGATTTGAAAGGATTTGAAGATTTACCATTACTTTTAATGGGGAAAAAAGTTGAACAAAAAGCTTAATATCTTAAAAAGTTGAAAAGTTAGAAACACCAAAAGTAATAGCAGAAAAGAGCTGAAAGAGCTGAACATTTTGATACCAAATTTGTTGAAATAGCTCAAAGTATGCTGAAGTAGTTGAATGCCGAAAAACGGCGGAATAATAATAATAATACGGAATAATAATAAAGAGAAACAGGAACTTAATAGTGAGAATGCTTAATGCATTCTCACAACTAGAAAGAGCTGTTCCTGCGAAACAGCTGTGAGAATGCATGAGCTGAATTACCTTGCTAAAAAAATCTTAAGAAGCTAAAAGATTTGAACATTTTAAAATTTGAATGGTGTCTCTAGCTGAAAGTATGCTGAAGAAGTTAATATTTGAAAGGATTTGAAGGATTTGAAAGGATTTGAAGATAAACTTAAGCTAGAAACAGTTGAAATGGCTGAAAGTATGCTTAAATAGTTTTAAAAAAAACTTTTTTTTAAATTTGATCTAACATGCTGGGGATTGATCCTGGGCCGCCCGCACGGTAGGGCGTTAGTTTTACCATTAGGCCATTTCGTGCTGTTAGACTTCAAGTGCATATAACCTATTTAAAGAATACACAGACAGACACAGAGCGAAACTGCTGCAGCCGCGGGACAAATCTGAGGCGCAGACTGTCTTCGAACACGTCCTGTGACAAAAGTTGACCAGCTAGAAAAATTATTTTAACACCGTTAGAAGCAGAAGGCTTAGAGGAACTTAGCAAAGTAGTTTTACATCTGTGGAGTGAACTATATTTAAATCAAAGCAGTTTGAACACACACAACATATATGGAGAGATGAGACGGCCGCCCGCCGATCGCGGGAGAGAAATGACGCCGAACACTGACTTCAAATACATCTTGTGAGAAACGTTGAGCAGCTAGAAAAATCATTTTAACACCATTAGAAGCAGAAGGCTTAGAGGAAGTTAGCAAAGTAGTTTTACATCTGTGGAGTGAACTATATTTAAATCGAAGCAGTTTGGACACACACAACATATATGGAGAGATGAGACGGCCGATCGCGGGAGAGAAATGATGCCGAACACTGACTTCAAATACATCTTGTGAGAAAAGTTGAGCAGCTAGAAAAATAATTTTAACACCATTAGAAGCAGAAGGCTTAGAGGAAGTTAGCAAAGTAGTTTTACATCTGTGGAGTGAACTATATTTAAATCGAAGCAGTTTGAAAACACTTGAAGCTGGTTTTGAGGACTCAAAAATGGCAGATTTCGTCAGAATTTGAGATTTGGTTCAAGCTTAAAGGCTCATAGTTCAAAATCTGTCCATGTGAGCTCTTTAGGAGTTACATTTGCTAAAAGAGGACAAGTTTTCCTACATTTTAAGGTATAATTTGTTTCTCTCAGTTAAACTGTATGAAAGTTATAGTAATTTGTTTGAAAAGTTGAAACTTATCAGCACTGCTGAATGTCTCACTCTAAAATCCAAGAAGGAACTTAATTTTCATATTTTTTAAACTGTCATATTTCAAAATTGGCCAAATATTTTTAAAAGATTAAACATTTTGTAATAGCTGAATGTCTTATGAACATTTTAAAATTTGAATGGTGTCTCTAGCTGAAAGTATGCTGAAGCAGTTAAGATTTGAAAGGATTTGAAAGGATTTGAAGATTTACCATTACTTTTAATGGGGAAAAAAGTTGAACAAAAAGCTTAATATCTTAAAAAGTTGAAAAGTTAGAAACACCAAAAATAATAGCAGGAAAGAGCTGAAAGAGCTGAACATTTTGATACCAAATTTGTTGAAATATCTAAAAGTATGCTGGAGTAGTTGAATGCCGAAAAACGGCGGAATAATAATAACTAGAAAGAGCTGTTCCTGCGAAACAGCTGTGAGAATGCATGAGCTGAATTACCTTGCTAAAAAAATCTTAAGAAGCTAAAAGATTTGAACATTTTAAAATTTGAATGGTGTCTCTAGCTGAAAGTATGCTGAACTGGTTAAGATTTGAAAGGATTTGAAAGGATTTGAAGGATTTGAAAGATTTGAAGGATTTGAAAGGATTTGAAAGGATTTGAAGGATTTGAAAATATTTGAAGGATTTGAAGATAAACTTAAGCTAGAAAAAGATGAAATGGCTGAAAGTATGCTTAAATAGTTATAAAAAATTGGCCAAATATTTTTAAAAGATGAAACATTTTGTAATAGCTGAATGTCTTATGAACATTTTAAAATTTGAATGGTGTCTCTAGCTGAAAGTATGCTGAACTAGTTAAGATTTGAAGGATTTGAAAGGATTTGAAAGGATTTGAAGATTTACCATTACTTCTAAAGGGAAAAAAAGTTGAACAAAAAGCTTAACATCTTAAAAGGTTGAAAAGTTTGAAATACCAGAAACAATAGTAGTATTGTGCTGAAAGAGCTGAACATTTTAATACCAAAATTGTTGAAATAGCTGAAAGTATGCTGAAGTAGTTGAAGGACAAAAATCGGCGGAAGAATAATAATACGGTATAATAATAAAGAGAAACAGGAACTTAATAGTGAGAATGCTTAATGCATTCTCACAATAAAGGGAAACAGGAACTTAATAGTGAGAATGCTTAATGCATTCTCACAACTAGAAATTGCTGTTCCTATGAAACAGCAGTGAGAATGCATATAAGCTGAATTACCTTGCTAAAGAATCTCAAGAAGCTAAAAGAAGCTAAAAAAGCTAAAACAGCTAAAGAAGCTAAAGCTGAAGCTAAAGCTAAAGGAGCTGAAGAAGCTAACAGCTGAAGGAGCTAAAGCTAAATTAGCTAAAGAAGCTAAAGAAGCTAAAAGCTGAAGGAACTATGGAAGTTAAAAAAGGCTGAGAAGAAACAGGAGTTTGAAGTTGAAATGACATTTAAAAGACGAAAGTGTAATGATTTCAAGCTATAAACAGTTGAAATGGCTGAAATTGTTAAAAAAAAAAAAAAAAAGAAGAAAAAAAAAAAGAAAGGTTTTGACAGCTGGGGATCGAACCCCTACAGCCCGCACAAAAGGGCGTTAGTCTTACCATTAGGCCACCCAATCCTGTTAAACAGGAAGTGCATACGACCAATATAAAGAGTACTGACAGACACAGGCGCCGGCGATCGCGAGACAAAATCGAGGCGGAACATTGTCTTCTAAGACGTCTTGTGAAAAAAGTTGAGCAGCTACAAAAATAATTTTGACACCATTAGAAGCAGAAGGCTTAGAGGAACTTAGCAAAGTAGTTTTACATCTGTGGAGTGAACTATATTTAAATCGAAGCAGTTTGGACACACACAACATATATGGAGAGATGAGACGGCCGATCGCGGGAGAGAAATGATGCCGAACACTGACTTCCAATACATCTTGTGAGAAAAGTTGAGCAGCTAGAAAAATAATTTTAACACCTTTAGAAGCAGAAGGCTTAGAGGAAGTTAGCAAAGTAGTTTTACATCTGTGGAGTGAACTATATTTAAATCGAAGCAGTTTGAAACACTTGAAGCTGATTCAAAAATGGAAGATTTCGTCAGAATGGGAGATTTTGTTCAAGCTTAAAGGCTCATAGTTCAAATGTCTCACTAATCCAAGAAGGAGCAAAATTTTCATATTTTTTAAACTGTCATATTTCAAAATTGGCCGAATATTTGTAAAAGCTGAAACATTTGGTTATAGCTGAATGTCTTATGAACATTTTAAAATTTGAATGGTGTCTCTAGCTGAAAGTATGCTGAAGTAGTTAAGATTTGAAAGGATTTGAAAGGATTTGAAGGATTTGAAAGGATTTGAAGATAAACTTAATTTTCATATTTTTTAAACTGTCATATTTCAAAATTGGCCGAATATTTTTAAAAGCTGACACATTTGGTAATAGCTGATTGTCTTATGAACATTTTAAAATTTGAATGGTGACTCTAGCTGAAAGTATGCTGAAGTAGTTACGATTTGAAATTTGAAAGGATTTGAAGGATTTACCATTACTTTTAAAGGGAAAAAAAGTTGAACAAAAAGCTTAATATCTTAAAAAGTTTAAAAGCTAGAAATACCAAAAGTAATAGCAGAAAAGAGCTGAAAGAGCTGAACATTTTGATACCAAATTTGTTGAAATAGCTGAAAGTATGCTGAAGTAGTTGAATGCCGAAAATCGGCGGAAGACAAAAGAATAATAAAGGGAAACAGGAACTTAATAGTGAGAATGCTTAATGCATTCTCACAATAAAGAGAAACAGGAACTTAATAGTGAGAATGCTTAATGCATTCTCACAACTAGTCGCAGACTCCTTCTCTGTGTCATTTCAAAAATAAAAGTTTTCAGCAGAAATTCAATTATTCACTGAACTTGAGAGCTTCCATTCAAGTGGATGAAATACCAGTGATTAGTGTCCCACACAGGACAACAGCAGTGAGTAACATCCAGTACATGATCACTATTACAGAGTAAATAAGTGGAAAGCACCACCAAAAACTAGGCCAGAAATCGGAATAATGTATGATACTTGATCAATGAAATACTTTACACATTGAACCACAAAGCCCAAGTTAGAAACCATACAGCTCTGACAAACGAATAACCAAAATAAGAAAAAAAACATCTGCCGAAACTGGTAAAACCATTGGTGACTTACTATATAATCTATATCAACTATATTTAATCTATTGATAGAAAAGGTGGAGGGCATCAAACAGTAGAATGCAAAGACATATCTTTGGTCTCTAAAACATAATCCATTTAAAAGGAAGTATGATGTAGTTTATTTATTCATTTTTTAAATGGAGTTGGGAGGTTTCTTAAAGCAGCTGCCCTTTGAAAATCTACCTCCGCTGATCAGCTTCCTTTGAAAAACCCCTCAAGTGAGTAACTTGAATTCCACATTGAAACCATGAGACAGAGATTAGTGGCGAGGTTGTTGCTCATCATGTCAATTAGTTTTAATAAGGAAAACTAATGATGCTGTAGTTCATAATGTCACCGAAATAAAAAAGAAATGGTTTGATATGAAAATGGCTTAAAAAAAAAAAAAAAAAAAAACGTCTCGCCATGAGCAGGCGCTCGATGACTGCAACTAAAGCCGTGCAATCAGTTGTTGCCTCATCATGATGGTCCTTCGATGGGGCGGTCCATGAGGGGGGGTCTTCTGGCATGTTGTATGCCTTGGCTGGTTCAGGTAGTGGGAGACCCTCATTCATGGCAATATTGTGCAAAACGCAGCTTGCCAGAATAATCTGGATTCTTTCTGTACTTCCCTCTAAAGCTGCACTTTATCTCTACACTGTCACCTCTGACAGAGTCTGACTATTGCTTTCCTTCTACGTAGCTTATTGTTAGCTGTAATGTTAAATGTACTGGTAAAAAGCGTATGCTAAATGCATAAACATAAACACTAGTGCGCTCCACAACAGCACGGGTGCTTTGATGCGTATATGTGTGCAGTCTATTGCTCCGATTATGTTTGGCAGTCCAGCCACGGGATGAAAGTCCCTCTTAATGTGTACTTGTTGGACAGCGGTGTATGGGAATGTGATGTACCATGGGTGATAAACTGATGAGAGCTTTGATGACCAAGGGAAGCGCACGACTCACAGAGGACTGGGACACCCCCGATCTGTCTCCAATCTCCCTCTGAAAGGTTCCCGTGGCCAAAAGTCCAAGGGTGGTGAGGACCTGGACGTGTGGTGGGATTGGGTTTGATCGGCGTGTTTCTCTCTGGAGTTGTGGCTCTAGCAAGCTACATATTTGCAGCAGCACAGTCCTTGGCAATCTAAATCCCGATGTAAGCCGTTCGTCTGTCTCCGCAAGGATATCTACACGTATCGGAACACACGCTTTCTTCCAAGAGCCTGACGCGCTAAAGCATCCAAAAGTAGCAAGTCAGCCGCTGGTTACACTTTCCATTGACCTTGTTATATACAGAGTCAAATTAACCTTCAATTAGTGCATCATTTAAGTCAAACAGAATAATGTCTGCATTATTATGGGGTATAATGTATATATTTATTTATGTTTGCTTCAAAGTAATTAAATATACAATCCATTAGTCAAGCACACTTGATTCGAATAACAGCGGACTATTTTACGTGACTCCTACGACAGCTCTGCATCACTCGTAAATTCTGTTCATACCTGAAAGAAAACGTAAAATACGAACAAATTGGTGAATGCGCAAATTCTCTTAAATCACTTGAAATCAATCAAAACTTAAGAACAATTCTGTTCGTACGAATGGTTGTTGCATGAGGCCCAATGATTGTTAAACATTTGCAAAGAATATTTTCAGCCAGTAGCCACAAGTAAAGTACATTTAAAGTACAAGATGTTGATTTAATGGAGAAAGAATAATCTGCAGTGTTGCACATTCACTCAACTATTCAACAACATTTTAAACTTATCTTACTTATCAGTTTATTAAACAAGAGAAATCATTCGAAACTGTTTTGAGTTGCTATGAATATATTTTTCAAGAAATACCTCCATCCATTTTCTATATTTAATCCAACTAAGGGTAGGCTGGAGCCTATCCCAGTTGTCATTGGGCAACAGGCAGTGAGGCAAGTTGCCTGTGAAACAAACACTCACACTCACTCCTGGGATCAATTCAAAGTCACCAGTTAACCTAACATGCATGTTTTTGGGCGGTGGGAGGAAGCCGGAGTACCCGGAGAGAACCCGTGCATACACGGGGAGGGGCGGCAACCGCCATTCCGACATGCAAACATCCCACCATTCCAACAAAGCTATCAATATAAGGAAATGTGCGTTACTCAACAGGTAACAGTCCCCCTGAATGATAATTTAAGGGTCGAATCTACAGTCAGAGGGGAGGATCAGGTGGATGTGGGCTTATTTCAGATTTTAAAAATAAGAATAAAAGATGATGGCCCTCAGGATCCATCCATAAGGGCTGTGTTGTTACTATTTCACTATAAATCTGGTGTGTGCGTGTAACAGCTGTCATGTAGGTGTGTCTGATACCGTCAGATCCTGACAATGTCATGAGTCCGTTGTGATTTTCAAAACTCCCTCCAAAAGCAAATGAATGATATTCAAATAGTTTATTACACAAAAAGGAGCGACAAACACTGTTCACTTATGGATTTAAAACTAATAAACTAGTAAGAAGAATAAATAATAACAATACGTTTTGGGTAGCCTAATATATGAAATTGGTTTTATTTGTAGCACCGGGACGTCCTACACAGGTGAGCTGTCATTGGTGTCTGTAACTGCAATTATTAATGTTGCATATGATGCCAGCGTGCAAAAGGCGCTCTGTGGAGAGCTCTGCTCCAGCTGGCTGCTGTGACAGGTCACTGAAACTGTGTTTCTGCTTCATCTAACATGTTTCAGACTTGCCCCATTTACATTCAAACCTGTATTTTGACATTTGAAATTTCAGGGGATTTTGATAATAGATTAAAGTGAGACTGAGTAAGACTTTTTCATTCCTGGACAAACATTTGACATTAAAAAGATGTAAGAGTTTCACCAACCTTCAGTGCCCTGATGCTACTTTTGTGTCAGCAACACATGGGTACTTCCAATGGTAAGCAAAAGCAAAGGTGGACTGACAGGCATAGAAAACTAATCAAGGACAAAAAGAGAATCTAAGGAGAAGGCAGAAATGGTGAGAAAGAGATACAGGAAGGGAAGGAGATGACTAACTTGAAAAAGAGGAAGCAGGCAACAGACACAATGAAGAAAGACGCAGGAAGAGGAAGTGTGTACCAACTGGCAACAAGAAGAAGGAAAAAAATACAATCCTGATCGTCTAAGAAGTGTGCATTAAACTAAAGGTGGAAGCATGAGAAAGCAAGGGTTTACACCAACAAGCACCACCTAAAAGCATATCAGACAGCAGTCCGACTTGCTCATACACACTACACTGAAACAGAAGATGTGCAAGAACTGAACTTCTAACACTGCAAAGTCTCTTCTCATGCAGTACCGTCACCCAAAGGTGCCCGTTATGTTTCCCCAAGAATCTGTTATCCGACTTAGATTAAGCATATTTCAATCCAACAACACATTCACGTTTGCTTTTCTGAGTGTCTTCCTCTGGAACTGGCCTCACCACAGACGACTCTTTGGTCTCTACGAGTCTTACAAGAACCCAATGAGTCTCAATGGAAACCCTAAAGTCCATACAAAGGTTGTATTATACTGCTCTGAGAGTATAGCATCTGTTAAAAACATATCATCAGGTAAGACAAGGCCGCTACAACCTTACACATCAAAAACACACAAAGCAACTATATATGTTAGGGATGTACATTTACAGTCCAAGGAGGGCCTGTAACAATAATTAATTTTCACTTTCCAATTCAAAAACTTCTGAAATTACTGAAAGAGTCACTGCAATCAGTAAACTGAGAAAGACTTCAGCTTTCTGAATGAGATAGACACAGTTGAAGCCATGTTAGTCGAAATAAAATAAAGGTCAAAGTTCAAGTCTAATACCAAAAGCTGATGATAAGGAGTCATGTGTCAATTATGCACAAAGTAGGTCGTGTCTTCTCATATGCAGCCCTTCAAAATATCTAAATATATCTCGTAAATTCCAGGGCTGCAGGATGTGTGAAAACAGCTCTATTGTTAAAGATTAGGGTTCGGGTCATTGAGGTGTACAATTAAATAACAGGAACAGAAAGAACAGATTAATACCAGAAATCTGAGCTGGCATATCACAACTGGTCGTGGTGAAGCTGCATTCTTTCTGTAGGTGGAAAACAGTCAGTGTATCATCACTACCCCCAGATGTGGTCTGAGGGATGGAATCCCGACAGGCACTTTCAGACCAGAACTTCTTCAGAGTTCATACCGCCTCTCTTTTGTGTGTACACTACTGTAACTGAGGACCAGTGTGTGGAAGACCACAAATAGAGTTCTTAGAACTCGTCTGCTCCTACAGTTCCAACACTTCTTAGAAGTCTGACTGCATAGTTTCCTTATGAACACAAGAGACCCATCAGTGGCACAGTTGTACAACGACTGGTCCCGGGAGGTGTAAGTGGATGTTGTTTGATGAGCAGAATATAAGTGAATGCTAATGGCTTGAACACATGACCACAGCACAAGCAAAAAAAAAAAACTATGACCAAATTGTGAACACATGATGTTGCAGACAGAAAGTCCAGCTTTCATAGAACCTATTGGCAGTGCAAATGTTTGAACAGTTAACCTCTGGGATACAAAGCTATCATGACCCACAGATTCCTGTTCCACTTCGTCCCTGCTTGGACCAGAGCCCTTTGCACTAGTTTACAACGCGCATGAAACTCTTTTAGGGTCACTTTCCAACACATAGCAACCTGCTCCGAGCAGCACATTGCCAGATATCCTCATGCAGCTGTAAGCGACACACTGGCTGCGCCATGAGTCATGTTTGAAATTAACCTTAAAACTGTTGGTTCTCCACTTCCTTTTTTCTGTCCTTATTTGGACTTCCTCCTCTCTGCTTCAGCCCTGCTTTGCAACAAATACATTTTTACTTGGTTTAGGATCAAGTAAATGCTTCCTCTCAGCATCTAATATCGAGCATGTTAGGTTCGTTGAGGATTGTAAGTTGACCCTGGAGTGAGCATGCATGATTGTTTGTCTCTGTGAGGTGTACCCTGCCTCTCGCCCAACGACAGCCTGTCCCAGCTGGGTAACAGTTGTTACCACGTGTTGCCAGATCTGGAAGCCCTGCATGTCCAAAAGTGACGAACTCAACCTATTTTAAAGTTTAATCTTTCCATCTATCAGATGTATTTCTTGATTATTACATTGGACATGTGCATGTAAGTGTTTTTTGTACTCTACACTATCAAGAGTGACCACGCAATCTCGCGCTCCAGGCCCAAGCTACGCTATACTGCCCAAAGTATTCACTCATCTGCCTTTACATGCATATGAACTTCAGTAACATCCCATTCTTAATGCAGACGGTTTAATATGACGTCGGCCCACCCTTTGCAGCTTTAACAGCTTCAACTCTTGTGGGCAAGCTTTCCACAAGGTTTAGGAGTGTTTATGGGAGTTTTTGACCATTCTTCCAGAAGCTCATCTGTGAGGTCAGACACTGATGTTGGACAGAAGGCCTGGCTCACAGTCTCCGCTCTGATTCATCCCAAAGGTGTTCTATCGGGTTGATGTCAGGACTCTGTGCAGGCCAGTCAGGTTCTTCCACACCAAACTGGCTCATCCATGTCTTTATGGACCTTGCTTTGTGCACTGGTGCACAGTCATGTTGGAACAGGAAGGGGCCGTCCCCAAACTGTTTCCACAAAGTTGGGAGCATGAAACTGTCCAAAATCTCTTGGTATGCTGAAGCATTCATAGTTCCTTTCACTGGAACTAAGGGGCCAAGCCCAGCTCCTGAAGAACAACCCCACACCATAATCCCCCCTCCACCAAACTTTACACTCGGCACAATGCAGTCAGACAAGTACCGTTCCCCTGTCAACCGCCAAACCCTGACTCCTCTGTCAGGTTGCCAGATGGAGAAGCCTGATTGGTCCCTCCAGAGAAGGCGTCTCCACTGCTCTAGAGTCCAGTGGCGGCGTGCTTTACACCGCTGCATCCGACGCTTTGCATTGCACTTGGTGATGTATGGCTTGGATGCAGTTGCCATGGAAACCCATTCCATGAAGCTCTCTACGCACTGTTCTTGAGCTAATCTGAAGGCCACATGAAGGTTGGAGGTCTGCAGCGACTGACTCAGCAGAAAGTTGGTGACCTCTGAGCACTATGAGCCTCAGCATCCTCTGACCCCGCTCTGTTGTTTTACCTGGCCCACCACTTCCTGGCTGAGCTGCTGTCATTCCCAATCGCTTCCACTTTGTTATAACACCACTGACAGCTGACTGTGGGATATTTAGCAGAGAGGAAGTTTCACCACTGGACTTGTTGCCCAGGTGGCATCCTATCATGGTACCATGCTGGAATTCACTGAGCTCCTGAGAGCGAGCCATTCTTTCACAGATGTTTGTAGAAGCAGTCTGCATGCTGAGGTGCTGGAATTACATATTACATATTACATTATTACATTATTATGCACCTGTGGCCATGGAAGTGATTGGAACACCTGACTTTAATTATTTGGATGGATGAGCTAATATTTTTGGCAGTATCGTGTACATTCAGGGAGTCTGTAGAAGGGTTTGGTCCAAAAAAGGCCAAATGCACCCAGGGTGATCAGATCACCTGCAGCAGCACTGAGCAGAAACTCACACAAAGTTCCATTTTTCACTTTTCAAGTTGAATTTTTAAAAAAGATGGTAGACTTGATGGAAAAGCATTCAGTTGTTCAGACGTTTGAAGCTTCATCACTGAATGTTTCACCACTGCAGGTGAGATCTTTGGCTAGTTTGTCCTGGACATTTACTGCTGAAGCTAAGCAACCAGTTAAAGGGAACTTTTCAAGCATAGCCTTACTTAGAACAGCACAGGCTCTCGGTCTAAATGACAAAAAAAATACATTAAGGGAATCATCCCTGCCATTTCCTTCTTTTTTTCTTCTTCTTCCTGTTTCATGTTCCAGAAAAAAAAAAACAAAGAAAAAGAGCAAAGACTGAAAGGAAAGCCTTTAACTAAGAGCGTTCCTTCTGCTCCTCTTTATCCCCAAAGACTGGCTGCTGGGAGAAGGAAACATGAGTTGAGAAAGGAAAGGACGGAACGGGTGAGGAAGGAGGGTGGCAGAGGGAAGGAAAGTGAGGGGAGGGGAGGGCTAAGGAGACGGACCTTTTCCTCAACAACGCGAAGCGAGCAAAAGCCCCGGCGCTGCCGGAGAAAGGCAGATTAAACTGACAGCAGCACCCCTCCACCCCCCCGGGCTCAGCTCCCTTTCTGCAGCCGAACACATACTCACAATCTTGGCATTAATGAGGTCTGGAGGGTGGTGTCCGCTGCGCTTTCGGAGGCACATCCGTGTTGCTGTTTCTTCCTCTGCCGCTCCGCGCCGGGAGGTGTGGGGCTCCTTTTAATTTGATTTGTCTAAATAGCCTGCCTGCACCGCTGTGTCGGAAGAAGAAGAGGAAGAAGAAGAAGGAGTCCTCCACCTCCCCCCTTCTGCTGATCTCCTCCTGCTTGGGTTTTTCCCATAGAGAGAGCGCGATAGAGAGACAGCTGGAACGAGCGAGGGAGAGAGATCACCGCCCCGGCGGACAGGAGCGTCAGAGCGCATGCGCGGAGTCGCGCGCGTTGCCACACGTCCTACCCAGGCTGGAGACTTGTGGTGGTTCCAGAGCAACTTTGCAGGCTGTTTGGACATCATAGTTGCTGTAACACGAGATGTTGAACGTTCTTCTCCATCATGAGAGGCTCTTCCTCCATTCTGAAAGATCCTTTGACAACAATGCTGCATGTCTACTTTATGAGACACCTTTGAACTTTACAATACGATTTTACATCTCATTTTGCATCTCATTCATGCCTAGGGTCGCCAACTCCCTGAAAAATAAATAAGGGACACCTCATTAGAAGGGCCGGCCGACCCGATTCCCTTCACCTTTCCTGGCGAATGTTTTAGCCCCTTTTTTTGTGAGTGAAACGATTTTTTAACTATTTGACTCGAACCTGAATTGAATTAGATGCATATTTTTTGAGTGACATGAACACATGTGAAACAAATTATTATTCAGGAATTCACTTTAATACAAAAAAACAAAATTAACTGAATAAAATAAGTATCTTTCTTAAAGGAGAAGTTCATTTTTTTAAACCTGGTCCTTATTTCTGACATAAAATACCTTCATCTGCTCACCGATGACAGTTTGGTGAAAGTCGGCGTCCTTGGAAGATATTTAGATCACTGGAGATCTGCTTATATAACGGGAGAGAACAGGGCAGAGATGATACAGCCTCTAAATAAGGCATTATCTGTCTTTATTTCACCGATACTTTAAGACCAATGAATGAATGAACGCGTACTATTGCACTGTTAGCTCAGAGCTGCCCTGTTGTTGTTATTTTGTAGCAGAGTGGTGCAAAAAGTCTACATTAAGTGGTTTCAGAGTTACATGGTTCTGTAAAAACATTCAGAAAACAATACAGCAATGTACTGATATTAGAAAACGTACTTTGTACTTTTGAATACTTAGGTATTTTTAAAAGTAAGTTCTTCAGTATTTTGACTTGAGTAAAATTTTGAACTTGTAGTTTGACCATGAGTATCAATACTTTAACTCAAGTACTGGAGTTGAGTACTTTGTCCACCACTGCTTAAAGCAGTGTCTGCTTACTGTCACCCATGCGTGATGCCTTGTTGTCTGCTGCTATTTTCTCCGCAAGCAACAGTACCTCCTCGACCAATGAGCTGACAGCGTATTCTCGGGAGTGAATATGCTGTCAGCTCAGTGGTCACAGAGCAGGACAGGGCCTGGGAACAAGTTTACCGTACATATTCATATAAAGCCCCGTTATTCATTTCCATTGGCATGATACTGACTGTTTTTAGACTCTCACAGTAATACGGGACAAAGTGCGTCCCTTTTCAGCTCAATACGGGACGGGTGCTGTTGTTTCTAAATGCGGGATTCCGTTTTTCAAGGGACGGTTGGCAACCCTATTCATGCCCTATGGAGAAGCACCGCAGCCCATCGCACATTAAGCATATGTAGAAAATGAATGGATTTATTTATCACTTAGTCTAAATAATAAATTATTCAACACTAGACCAAAACATTTTAAAGCAGAAATTGAAATATATTAGAAATATACAGAAATGATTATATTAGAAACTGTATAATTATTGACACTGTATGACTTTAAGTTATCTCCGGGTACTCCGGGTTCCTCCCACCCTCCGAAACATGCATGTCAGGTTAACTGGTGTCCCTAAAACTGTCCCCAGGAGTGAGTGTGAGTGTGTGTCTGGTTTGTCTCTGTGTGGCCCTGCGATGGACTGGCGAACTGTCCAGGGTGTACCCCGCCTCTCACCCAATGACCGCTGGGATAGGCTCCAGCCCCCCGCGGCCCGACAGTTGGATTAAGCGGGTATAGAAAAGGGATGGATGGCCCCGGTTCGAGTCCCGCACCAAGCGGCCCTTTGCTGCGTGTCTTTCCCCTCTCTCTGCCCCCTGCTTCCTGTCTCTCTCCAACTGTCCTCTCATTAAAGGCATAAAAAGCCCCAAAAAATACTTTAAAAAAAAAAACAATGCTCAACATCCCACACGTCTGACAACCAACAGGAGACCCTATGAAGGACAGAGACCAAATATGACTTCTTCTTTCCATAAATGTCAAGGTTCACACATCCTAAAAAATATGTTGACAGAGAGTGTAAAGGCGGAATTATAGTCGATGCGTCGCTCACGGCGGAGGCGGACCGTGACGTCAAAATGACGTTTCAGGCCTGGCGCTTCTCTTGAAAAGACGGCGCAGCGCATTGTCGTGCACAACTCGATTTTTGTAACTTGGCTGCGCCGAGAATGACGAACCGGATGAACCACTGTGAGACCAGGCTCAGTCAGGAGGTGCGTTTGTACAGCAGCTGTACGAAACTGCAGTGAAACAGCACAGGGAGCACGTAAACTCCCAAAACTGGTGGACAGAGATTGGCAGAACTTTGGGGAAAGAGGGAGAGTTCTGTAAGAATGTGTGGAGAAGCTACGGGACAGATACGTGAAGGCAAAGAAGAGGGCAGAGACTCCAAGTGGTGATGCCGGGGGCTTCAGACCTTCACCTCTTTTAACTGAATTAAAAAATTAAAATGATCCGAATACTGCAGCAGTATCATTAATGACAGTATTCCTGCTCTTGACAGCAGCATTGTTTTCTTCTCCACTTTCCTGGTTGTAGAGTAGCGGTAACTTTCACATAGCAGCGACACCTCTGTGACGGAGAAAATTGCAACTACTGGCGCATCGACTTGCGCCACTATGGCTGTGTTCGAAACCGCCTACTACATACTACATACTCATGGATCAGACAGTATGCAGAGCGTTTACACACAGTGCACTTCGCTCCTGCCCGAGCCGAAATCAGCCGGCCTGAAGCTGATTTCGCTTAAGCTCTAAACTCTGTAAACTTTAGCAACATTTGAAACATTTTCAGGCGAGAAAGTAGTCGTTTAGATCCCCAATGTGTTGAAAATCTGACAAAATACCGGCTATTTACAATTTTGTTCCCACGAATTCGGCGCTACTAAAGCTAGCCGCAGTGAGCAACGCACTTCCTGTTATTTTCACAAAATGAACCTACCCTCGTTGTAGCTAGCTTGAAACGAACACAGCCTATATACAGCTGGCACGAAATCGTGACGTCATCAACACCGCTCGCGCTAGCAGACGCGGCAACCATGCTAGAGCCTTAAGTGACCACAGCAGCCACAATGGCTATCATTCTCATACAGTTTACTGTAAGAAGAGAATGTGGCACACAACTATGCAATTAAAGAAACAGCATGAGTTTGAAACATTGTTTGCACTCAGAAAGTGCAACAGAAGAATTAGATGTTGTACTTTGTATGCAGGAGTTAAAGGTGGGGTAGGGGATCTTTTTCTGGAACATTTTTTTACATATTGCTTGAAATACTCTTCACACCCCCATTGCAACCAATTAATTAAAAGTTTTGACACATATGAAAAGTTTTAGTGGCCTCTAGAACGTACAATCTAGGAAAAACAGTATCCAATCATTGTGAACGGACCGTTCACAATGATTGGATTCTGATGCCGTCTATCAAACTGCAATCTGCTCCTCCCTCCCCCTCCTCCCCCCCCTGTGCGCGTACCCTGCTCCGTGAACGAATTACGCGTCCAGAAGCTTGGCAGGAAGCTAAACTAGAGCCAGCTTGGCTAGCACCTAGCATTATTAAACGTATAGTTAGCATAAACTAAATACTAAATACGGCAACGATCGATGCTTGCTGTCAGAACAGCGCTCGTCCACCTTCGTGCTCGTGCGCGTTCATGTACTCTAGAGGCGTGCCTTCGGGGGAAAAGTGAAGAAAAGGGTTGGGACTTTTTACCTGTGTATTTTCAAAATCCAGGATCTCCTACCCTACCTTTAATCTGTTTCATGTTGTATTTGGATTGAAGTTGTAATCCTGCAACTTTTGAACAGTTCGTATAAACTTTTCAGTGTGCTGCCAACAGAATGAAAGCAATGAAGTATGGAAATACTAAGATGTACAGTACAAGGACTAATACCCTGGAAAACAGTGGCCAATTTTGCTTTAAAAATTGAATTATTGTTTCAATAAACACGTTTTAGAGTTGCTTTGAGGGTGAAAAGCACCACTGCTGCCTCACAGCAAGAGGGTTCCTGGTTTGAATCCCAGCTTTTCTGTGAGTCTGCGTGTTCTCCCCGTGTGTGCGTGGGTTCTCTCTGGCTTCCTCCCAGCACCCAAAAACTTCGATTAACTGGTGACTCTAAAGTGACCCGGGTGGCGTGCATGGTTGTTTGTCTCTGTGAAGGACTGGCAACCCGTCCAGGATTCATCTGCCTCTCATCTGAAGGCAGCTGGGATAGGTTAAGTGGGACTAGAACATGGATGGATCAGTTTAGTTGGAAAACTAAATCTTGATGAGGTCTGTATAATGTGGATGACCAACAAGCCCATGAGGGGGCACCAGACACCATGAGGAGAAGATAAGAGGGATCGCTAAAGCACATTTACAACAGTTTTTCTGTGTATTATTGTTTTATTACTAAACAAAAGTAGGTGATAATTACTTCATTTTGTTCCCTTTAAAGCTCCCTTAAACAAAATCTCATCCTGAATGTTATTCAGTGTGGCTTTTGAAATAGTTTAAAAAAATATATATCATATCATATTCAAACAATGAAAAAGAAAGTCTTCATTTCGGTCAAATGTTCCTTAGGACACATCATAAAAGCGCTGATCCTCTACCTCCGAGCTGAAAACTCTCCATAAGGAGGAATGGTTGTGGTCAGCAGAGCTGGAGTCTGGTGAAACAGCCAGCTTTCGGCTGTAACCGCCGGGGTAGGAACGAGCTTAGCAGCGCAGCGCCTCCAGCTGGACCCCTGGCACGGATCAGACCTGGCTTCAGTCTCCGTCACCAGCTGTTATCAGAGGTTAACCTTTGGTCTGTGATATGAGACTCAGACATATCTTGTGGAAATAATCTCCTCTGAAATAGGTGTGAAATCTTCACGAATGCATTTCAACAGACTAAAAGTATGTCTGTTGCCCGGAATTGGAGTGACCTAAAAACATTTTGGAATTTTTGCTATGAATCTTGATATTGCAACAGCACAGGACTAAAAAACACAGATGATGGGGGCACTAGGAGCCAAATGCAAATATTTTCTCATGGTTCGAATATTCTGAAATAAGGAACCAGGTAGTTCCTTCCCATATGTAAACATATGCACACCCAGGTCTGTCCTTCCTGAAATACATGACATTATACATGAAACCTGCCACTTGTGGAATCCCCTGTGCAGTGCTTTCAGCCACCCATTGAGGGCACTAAAGCTGCATATCAAATCATTGAAAATGCAGCACTTTGAGATTATGTGGATGGTCTTTTTTAAGCAACAAATATTGACCAACACTTTAAATCAAGAAGCTTCTGCCTTCTCTCATTCTCTCATCGGATTTTTCCCCGAACAACATGGCTGAGGGCAGTTTGTTTAGCCTCTTCTTTATCATCTGCTTCCTCCATGTAAGGCAGGGATGTCCAAAGTCGGTCCTCGAGGGCCGCTGTCCTGCAGGTTTTAGAGGTTGCCCTGCTTCAACAAACCGGATTCAGATCATACATCATTCAGAAACATCTCAAACCTGCAGGACAGCCTCGAGGACCGACTTTGGACATCCCTGATGCAAGGTCTCAGCAGACCTGTGGCGGTTTGTCAACACGGCTGTAATTCCCTTTCACACTCCTGGAATCACCACCTGAGTGCTGCCTGGAGAAACGGATTAGTTCCACTGAGGAATCAGGACTTAAAATTGGATGAAGATGGCCAATATTCACTGATCGAGCTATTTTCCCTCCTCACCACAAATGGCACTTTGTCAACAAAAGCACATGCAAGAAGATAATCAGGAGCTAAATGATGCAACAATGGACATTAACAGATTGACAAATTAAAGTCATTTTAAAAAAGCTCTAAGCAGATCAAATAAAAGACCTCTTAGAAAAAGTTTCCTCTGTTGAGACCAAACATAGTGAGACAGAAAGATGGAACTGTGATCAGGAGCTGGAGTGAAACAGCATGCCACATCAGTTTACATGTAAACACAATGAAAAGAAATTACTTGCATAACATCACTCGGCCCTGAGAATGTATTGCTCGACCTGTCCTGTCATGGCATGGACCCAGCTGATTTGTCATTTTACACCTCGTGTTTATATTTCACACATACTGTCATTTAGACGTGTCGAAATGACACAAAATCCAAGTGAAACCTTAAAGCTAATCAAAGGAAAAGAAGAGGCTTCTCATTCTCTGATCCCTCACCCAAAGAACAGCAGATTCCATCATGCCGAAGCTGGGCCGAGGCTGGGCCGAGGCTGGGCCGAAGCTGGGCCGAAGCTGGGCCGAGGCTGGGCCGAAGCTGGGCCGAGGCTGGGCCGAGGCTGGGCCGAGGCTGGGCCGAAGCTGGGCCGAAGCTGGGCCGAGGCTGGGCCGAGGCTGGGCCGAGGCTGGGCCGAGGCTGGGCCGAAGCTGGGCTGAAATTAATATCTTTCTGTTGTTCCTATTGTATTTCCTGAGGCACAATATTATCAACTTTCACACACAGACTGATGTAAAGCGAATAGTTCCACTCATGTACACACTGGTGCTTCAGACCAATCAGATGGTAATAAGACACCCCCAAAGGGACAAGGCTTCAGTCTCTAACTTATAGTTTCATGTAAGCTTTAGCATGCAATTGGAGCCACTTCATCTAATTTCAAAATATCCTTTAGACAGAAAAGAAAATGATGTTGGCTTTGTAGTAGATGTCAGTGCAGCGTGGAAAGAGTTGCTTACTCCCAGTGACAAGCCCGCAGGCAATTATTACCAACTCTGCAGCCCCTGTGACTGTGATTTAGCCGTGTGTGGCAAACTCTTTGGTTTTATGACACATTTTCTGTCCAGTTCAGTCTCAGCATACTCATTAAGCATGCAGCCAAGGACAGCAGCAGGCAGCCAGTGTCATTCACGCCTCCTAATAATGAGTGCACATCCCAACACATTGTCAGTTGCGTAGGCTAAAATGAATAGTCTTTAGAAAGTAAAGTCAATACACATTCATCGCACTCAGTCAAGCAACTTTTATGCTCGCACTTATTTAATCGCCATGCATTCTTTGTTTGTCAAACTGTTTAAGCTACAAACCTCAAATAAAGAAAATAAAATAAAGAAAGGCAAAGAAAAAGCCCAGAGACGAACAAGATAAACACACAAACCCACTCCGTTCTTTTTACACACACACCTTTGTTGCTTTCCAGACAACTGAGCAAAAAACATGCAATTATTCATTTTTAAGGCGACACACTACAGGTGAATAGGGTAATATTTTAAAATAATAGATATCACCATGAAACTTCCTCAGTTGATACAAGTATGAAAAAAAATGTATACAAGTTTTAGAATTTTTTATGTTTAATTATGCAAATTATGCATTATCTCATTAAATATGCGCACATTTGCATATATTTCTGGAAGATAGATCTGAACATATGATAAAGCCAGGTGCAAAAGAAAATTACAGAGGGATTTCAGGATATCTGCTTTCATTTCCTAGGAAATCAAAATATACTGTCCATAGCCTAAAAAACATTGATTTTCGCCATATTTTTTTTATTATAATGTCACATAAATCAGGCCAGGAAGGATTTATCAACAAATCCTTCTGTAAATATCTTCGGAATACTGTTAAGCGTATAACTGGAAAGTTTGGTGTTAGTAGGTCCTCCAACAGTTCTATTTAGCTGTGCATATGACACCTGAAAGTATTTTATCTGCACTCTTCACTTTTTAATTAATTACTAATTATTAATTTAATTACTCCCCCTTGAGCTGTCACCTTATCGTGGTGGGGGGGTTTGCGTGCCCCAATGAGTCTGGGAGCTATGTTGTCTGGGGCTTTAAGCCCCTGGTAGGGTCACCCATGGCAAACAGATCCTAGATGAGGGACCAGACAAAGAACAGCTCACAAGACCCCTATGATGAATAATATTTATGGACACCGTGTTCCCTTGCCCGGACGCGGGTCACCGGGGCCTCCCCCTGGAGCCAGGCCCAGGGGTGGGGCCCGCCGGCGAGCGCCTGGTGGCCGGGTCTGTGCCCGTGGGGCTCGGTCGGGCACAGCCCGAAGAAACGACACGGGTCCCCCTTCCTACGGGCTCACCACCCGTGGGAGGGGCCATGGGGGTCGGGTGCAATGTGAGCTGGGCGGCAGCCGAAGGCGGGGACCTTGGCGGTCTGATCCTCGGCTACTGAAGCTGGCTCTTGGGACGTGGAACGTCACCTCTCTGCTGGGGAAGGAGCCTGAGCTGGTGCGCGAGGCTGAGCGGTTCCGGCTAGATATAGTCGGACTCACCTCGACGCATGGCTTGGGCTCCGGAACCAGCCTCCTCGAGAGGGGTTGGACTCTCTTCCACTCTGGAGTTGCCCGCGGTGAGAGGCGTAAAGCAGGTGTGGGCATACTTATCGCCCCCCAGCTGTGCGCCTGTACATTGGGGTTTACCCCGGTAGACGAGAGGGTAGCCTCCCTCCGCCTTAGGGTGGGGGGACGGGTCCTGACTGTTGTTTGTGCTTATGCACCGAACGGCAGTTCAGAGTACCCACCCTTTTTGGAGTCCCTGGAGGAGGCACTAGAGAGTGCTCCTCCGGGAGACTCCCTCGTCCTGCTGGGGGACTTCAATGCTCACGTGGGCAATGACAGTGAGACCTGGAGGGGCGTGATTGGGAGGAACGGCCCCCCCGATCTGAATCAGAGTGGTGTTTTTTTGTTGGACTTCTGTGCTCGTCACGGATTGTCCATAACGAACACCATGTTCAGGCATAAGGGTGTCCATATGTGCACTTGGCACCAGGACACCCTAGGCCGCAGCTCGATGATCGACTTTGTAGTCGTATCATCGGACTTGCGGCCGTATGTCCTGGACACTCGGGTGAAGAGAGGGGCGGAGCTGTCAACTGATCACCACCTGGTGGTGAGTTGGCTCCGCTGGTGGGGGAGGAAGCCGGTCAGACCTGGCAGGCCCAAACGTATTGTGAGGGTCTGCTGGGAACGGCTGGCGGAATCCCCTGTAAGGAGGAGTTTCAACTCCCACCTCCGGCAGAGCTTCAACCATGTCCCGGGGGAGGTGGGGGACATTGAGCCCGAATGGGCCATGTTCCGTGCCTCCATTGTTGAGGCGGCCGACCGGAGCTGTGGCCGTAAGGTGGTCGGTGCCTGTCGTGGCGGCAATCCCCGAACCCGCTGGTGGACCCCAGTGGTGAGGGAGGCCGTCAAGCTGAAGAAGGAGTCCTATCGGGCCTTTTTGGCCAGTGGGACTCTGGAAGCAGCTGATGGGTACCGACAGGCCAAGCGGAACGCAGCCTCGGCGGTTGCTGAGGCAAAAACTCGGGCTTGGGAGGAGTTCGGGGAGGCCATGGAGAACGATTTCCGGACGGCCTCGAGGAGATTCTGGTCCACCATCCGGCGGCTCAGGGGGGGGAAGCGGTGCATCGTCAACACCGTGTATGGTGAGGGCGGGGCTCTGCTGACTTCAACTAGGGACGTCGTGAGTCGGTGGGGGGAGTACTTCGAGGGCCTCCTCAATCCTACCGACACGCCTTCCGATGAGGAAGCAGAGTTGGGGAGCTCGGACGTGGGACCTCCCATTTCTGGGGCTGAGGTTGCCGAGGTGGTCAAAAAACTCCTCGGTGGCAAGGCCCCGGGGGTGGATGAGGTCCGTCCTGAGTTCCTCAAGGCTCTGGATGTTGTGGGGCTGTCTTGGTTGACACGCCTCTGCAGCATCGCGTGGACATCGGGGGCAGTGCCTCTGGACTGGCAGATCGGGGTGGTGGTCCCCCTCTTTAAAAAGGGGGACCGGAGGGTGTGTTCCAACTATAGGGGGATCACACTCCTCAGCCTCCCTGGTAAGGTCTTTTCGGGGGTACTGGAGAGGAGGATCCGCCGGATAGTCGAATCTCGGATTCAGGAGGTGCAGTGTGGTTTTCGTCCTGGCCGTGGAACAGTGGACCAGCTCTATACCCTCCGCAGGATCCTGGAGGGTGCATGGGAGTTCGCCCAACCGGTCTACATGTGTTTTGTGGACTTGGAGAAGGCGTTCGACCGTGTCCCTCGGGGACTCTTGTGGGGGGTGCTCCGGGAGTATGGAGTGCCGGACTCCTTGATATGGGCTGTTCGGTCTCTGTATGACCGGTGTCAGAGTTTGGTCCGCATTGCCGGCAGTAAGTCAGACATGTTTCCTGTGAGGGTTGGACTCCGTCAGGGCTGCCCTTTGTCACCGATTCTGTTCATAATTTTTATGGACAGAATTTCTAGGCGCAGCCAGGGCGTTGAGGGGGTCCGGTTTGGCGACCTCAGAATCGGGTCTCTGCTTTTTGCGGACGATTTGGTTCTGTTGGCGTCGTCAGGCCGTGACCTTCAGCTCTCACTGGAGCGGTTCGCAGCCGAGTGTGAAGCGGCTGGGATGACCATCAGCACCTCCAAATCTGAGACCATGGTCTTCAGCCGGAAAAGGGTGGAATGCTCTCTTCGGGTCGGGAATGAGATCCTTCCCCAAGTGGAGGAGTTCAAGTATCTCGGGGTCTTGTTCACGAGTGAGGGACGAATGGAACAGGAGATTGACAGACGGATTGGTGCGGCGTCTGCAGTGATGCGGGCTCTGCACCAGCCCGTCGTGGTGAAGAAGGAGCTGAGCCAGAAGGCGAAGCTCTCGATTTACCGGTCAATCTATGTTCCTACCCTCACCTATGGTCACGAGTTGTGGGTAGTGACCGAAAGAACGAGATCGCGAATACAAGCGGCCGAAATGAGTTTCCTCCGCAGGGTGTCTGGGCTCTCCCTTAGAGATAGGGTGAGAAGCTCGGTCATCCGGGAGGGGCTCGGAGTAGAACCGCTGCTCCTCCGCATCCAGAGGAGTCAGATGAGGTGGCTCGGGCATCTGGTGAGAATGCCTCCTGGACGCCTCCCCGGTGAGGTGTTCCGGGCCCGTCCCACTGGGAGGAGGCCCCGGGGAAGACCCAGGACACGTTGGAGAGACTATGTCTCTCGGCTGGCCTGGGAACGCCTCGGGGTCCCCCCAGAAGAGCTGGAGGAAGTGGCCGGGGACAGGGACGTCTGGGTCTCTTTGCTCAAGCTGCTGCCCCCGCGACCCGATCCCCGGACCAGCGGAAGATAATGGATGGATGGATGGATTATTTTAATGGGTTTTAAATTTCTTTCTTTTTTAATTTCTTTCTTTTATTTTTTTTATTCCTTTTTAATGGTTTTATTGCCTTCTTGTGATTTTATGTAGCTGTAAAGCACTTTGAATTGCCCTGTGTATGAATTGTGCTCTATAAATAAAATTGCCTTGCCTTGCCTTGCCTCCATAGCTGAGATATTGATACTTGAAAAATACCAAAAAACTGATTTTGAGAAAACGGCATTTAAAGATTTAAATAGGGGAATTCAATACATTTGTATTGGAAACAATTGCTCAAAAACAGAATAAATGGTCAGGCCCTTAGTAATACTAATATTGAATAAAAATTATTTATAGCAGGTTGAAAGAACACATATTGAAGGAGTAGACTGGCCCAAAATCTCAAAATTGACCACTGCATGAAAAATCACTGTTTTTGCCTGCTGTGTCTCGCCTTAATTAATTATTCCAAATGAATGTAAACTGCTCTGATACGATCATAAAACATCCATAATGTACAGGTCAGGACCTGTTTCTATCATCTCAGGCAGCTGGCAAAGATTAAGCAAATTCTTTTAAGACAACATTTTGAAACAGTAATTCATGCCTTCATTACAGCTCGGCTGGATTACTGTAACGCTCTTTACTTTGGAGTCAGCCGGTCTTCCCTCAGGCGTCTCCAGCTGGTCCAGAATGCTGCTGCTCGGCTTCTAACCGGAGTACATCACCCCTATCCTGGCTTCCCTCCACTGGCTGCCTGTGCACTTTAGGGTTCATTTTAACATTCTTTTATCTGTTTTTAAAAGTTTACATGGTCTCTGAGCTGCTTCAGCCATATTCTCCCGCTTGTTGCCTCAGATCAGCTGATCAGCTGCTCCTGGAGGTACCCAGGTCTAAACTAAGGCTCAGAGGAGACGGAGCTTTTAGTGTTGCCGCTCCCAAACTATGGAACGATCTGCCGTTACATATCAGAAGTGCCCCTTTATTGTTCGCTTTTAAAACTCATCTTAAGACACATTTTTATTCTTTGGCTTTTAACACATGTTGAGACTTTTGCTCTTACTTTCTGTTCTCGTGTTAGATTGTTTCTGTTGTCTTTTCCATATTTTGCATGTTTATTGATTTTTGTCTGTACAGCTACTGTTGTTTTAAAGTGCTTCATGAATAAAGAAGTAGTAGTAGTAGTAGTAATAGTATAAATGTGCATGACAATGAAATGTCATGCGTATGATTTAATGTATGTTGTAGGCTACTTTAAGCATAGGCATGACACAATGCACTGGGACGAGGACCTGGGGCAGACCCAGGACTCGCTGGAGGGATAATTTTGTATGTCCCCTCTGGACTGGGAAAATGGATGGATAGAAGTTCCAAAACAAAATGACAAACGTCAGACATCAGCATGGAAATACAAGTCTTTTTCCCCTCGTGACTCAAAATAGATTGATACTTATTTTCCAATTAGAAAAATAAGACATCACTAAAAAACTAAAAATGGTTGGTTGGGTGGGTGGTTAGAAAACAAAAACCAAAATAAATAATGGGACTCTTCAAGTGTTGCATTTACGACTCAGTTATTCTTTCTAAAAGGCCAACTCTCTGTCAGTATGCAGCTTACCCTAACCATAACCCTAACCCAACCCTAACCCTAACCCCAACCCAACCCCAACCCTAACCCAACCCCTAACCCCAACCATAACCCTAACCCAGCCCTAAAGCCCCATACACACACGTCGCTGCTATTTACTCGCTACTCGCTCACTCGCCTACTCGCCACTCGCTTGGGTGCTTTTGCTGACTTGGTGTGTAGAAGTTGGGTGGCCACTGTTTGGAGAACACTGGGGGAACGTCACCTGTCAATAATCTGTATTCTGCATTTTAATTGGCTACTCGCTTTTACTCGCTTACTCGCGTCGCTCGAAGTTGAAATATGTTCATCTCGGAATCCGCCCACATCGCATCGCTTGTACTCGCTTGTACTCTCCTCGCCTACTCGCCTCCTCGCCTCGCATGAACACATAGACATTCTATTGACTTCACTCGCTGAGCGAGTAAATAGCAGCGACGTGTGTGTATGGGGCTTAACCCCAACCCTAACCCCAACCCTAACCCAGCCAGTGCCGCCAGCAGAGGGTCCCTTTTCCACCAAAACACTACCAATTTATAATAGAACATTTCCATTCATAATAGACAGGGGGCGGCTGCCTCTGTTGCAGAGACGGGGGACCAAACCCTCCAACCCTTGCACCGGAGGCAGCTGCTCCTTCCGGTGTACCATATTTTTTTATTGTTTATTTCATTTTCTGTTTTCCTTATAATTCCCACAACCTTCCCTTTAACAATAGAAAAAATTTGTTTGCTGCATTCGAGGGGCGGCTGCCTCTGTTGCAGAGACGGGGGAACAAACCCTCCTACCTCTGCACCGGAGGCAGCTGCTCCATCCGGTGTACCATGTGTTTTTTTCATTTTTTATTTTATTTTTTGTTTTCCTTATCATTCCCATAACCTTCCCCTTAACAATAGAACAATTTCGTTTGCAATAGTCGAGGGGCGGTTGCCTCTGTTGCAGAGACGGGGGACCAAACCCTCCAACCTCTGCATCGGAGGCAGCTGCTCCTCCCGGTGTGCCATTTATTATTTTTTTTATTTCTTGTCCCCTTGTAAGCCCATAACCTTTTCTCTCAGTGTCCATTCTCCACCAAAACATAACCTTGAAAACAGACCAGCATCAAACCCTCCCCCCCCTTTTTTTTCCAGAGAGCGGCTGCCTCGATTGCGGAGACGGGGGATCGTACCCTCCACCTCTGCACCAGAGGCGGCTGCTCTTTCCGTTGTACCATTCCTTTTTTTTAATTTTTATTTCTCTTGTCAAGACCATAACCTTTTCTTTTCGCCGCCCCTTCTCTCTTTCTCCCACAACCCTCCTATAGACTCATCCCCTCCCCCTCCCACCCCCTACCTGGGAGCCAATCAGATAGACCAACTCATCTTTTTCAAAATACACTCCACCCCCTTCAAAATTCAAACGATCAATCATCCTATACTCTTCAACCACCCATCCCATCCACGTACCCATTGGCTGGGAGCGGCCCCAGGGGAGTAATACACCCCCACCCCTCCCCAAAGCTATAAAACCCAACTGTCCTCCCCGGCCTCCTATTCCAACCTCTGATGAAGCAAGAACATTGCGAAACGTCAGTAATTCTCCCAATTATTTAAACCACTCCAGGCCTGATTCCACTCTGCCTTTTTAAACGGTATTGTTTGTTGTATTTCTTTTTGTTGTTATTCTTTTTGTCTTGGCTATTTTAAAGAGGACCGGCTCCTTTTTAACTTTTAATTCTCTGGAAGCCTTTGGCTTCCATGGATTTGTTTTTAACTATTTGTAATAAAATTGGTTTTAACTGCTATCGGAGGTTGCTAACCTATCATGCAATAGCTCTACACTGGAACCTGCATTAACATTTTCTCTGAGGAACTATTTCCAATAGACTGGACTGGCATTGTACCCATAACCTGGAAGCCAAACATCATCATAACAACATCCCAGCACGGCTTGCTACAGCTTACAATCACCAAGGATCTACAATATACAACTGGACTGGACCAAAAACGAACATCTGGATAAGTTCAAGGCCTGCCACAACTTGCAGCCATCAAGCTCCATATTGGAACCATCCATTCATCTCCGGTCAGGTAAGCAACCTTCCACCAAGCAATCAAGTCAAACACAGGAACCACACCCTTCAAAATGGCCAATACGATTAGAACCCATTTACTACTACGTCATATCCCCCCAAACCACTTATGTCTCTCACAACACACGCACCCCCCAGAACAGCCCACTCACGTCCCAACAGGGACCCAACCCACTCCCACCCCATCACCCGTACCCCATACATACCAACCACCATCGAAACACGCAATAGTAGTAAAATTTATTTTAAAATTATCCAAGCCATCCATCACAAACAAATTATAGATAAAGCCATTTCTACCAACACTTTTCCCCCAGGCATGATCAGACAAGTCACCAGACTTACAGAATGCATCAAACCAGCAGCCCCAACCCCGGAAACCCGTCACAAAATCCAAGATAATACAACCATCTGGCTGCAAGAAACCATGTTCATCCTTCAAGAACACTACAATAATACCATCGAATCCCTCACCAGCACTCCCCCTGACCCACTAGCCCTCCAAATAGCCATAGGTTGGGCTAGAAAAAGGTATGGTCATAAATTATCTGTTACTACCCTCAACACAGCTGAACACACCCTAGGCTTCACCAATACTACCCAGGACCCTACTAGTACAGTTTCACTGACACCACCCCCTCTGCTCCCTAGACGCTGGACCACCGCCCCTATTGGTAACTTAACCCCCATCTCGGAGGCTGGGGAGGACACGGAATTCCCACCCCTACCTAAATCAGCAGCCCCAAGAAAATTACTCATGTACTCAGCCCCCCGCAACCCTGTCCCAGAAAATTGTCCTAAAATTCCACTTCCGACCACTATCGTCTCCCCCATTCCTTCCTTGCGGCCGAGGCTGGTGGGCGGCGGGCCCACGCAAACATTGATAATGTCCCAAACTCCCCACCCGAGGAGGGCAAGGACATGATGATAGGGACCCCCCAAAGCCAAGATGGCTTATGCTGGAGCCCCATCTGAGCCCTCCTCGTCCTCGCCCAAGGGCGGGGCCCGACCGCCCACCCGCCTCGGCCCCATCGCCAGAACGTCCACCACCCAACCCATCACCACTTTTCTAGGACCCCCAAACCCGAACTCCAACACACCCAACAGCACCCCTCAAAACATTTTCAAACCTAACTATCACTTAGCAAGACCCAACCGCAAATTACACTGGAATTTCACTTTCCGCAAACATATAATCATTCTCGGAGACTCCAATATCAACAGGATACCCCCCCACCGCAATCCCAACATCCAATTAGACAGCTTTCCAGGTGCCAATTTATATCATTTCCAAAAAATCTTTGAAAAAAACCCCATCAATAAAACTATCAAAATAGCCATCCTCTCTATAGGAATCAATAACAAGGACCAAGACCCCAAACAAACCTCCGTTAAACAACTTAAGGCACTATATAAACTAGCTAGAACCACACTCCCCAATGCAGACATTTACTTTCCCATAATGAACTTTTCCAACCAACTTACCCCGACCCAACAGTACAACCTCAAATTCATTAACAACACCATAGCTACCCACCTCCCTTTCCTCACGGAAATCCCCCACGACACCTTCACCACGGAACCAGACAACATTCACTGGACCCCCACTACTGCCAATAAGATTTTCCACAACTGGTGCGACCAATTACATTTAAACTTCCCGTAAACCCTAACCCGGCCAACCTCAATCCAATACATAGCCCCCCACACAATAACCCCAATAGAACCACCAGTACACTTCCACAAACCAACCCAGAACCCCTTCCCCCCTCTCTCCATGGCCCTCTGTTAGCCACCACTTCAGTACAACGCACCAAGAGCCAACTCGAAGCAGACTCCAACCTGCTTAACCTTTCCTCATTTCTTTCCCCCACTCCGGCACAGATCTCCGTTCTTAATAAAGGTTTATCATTTGTTCCACGTCCCACCAGTTATGACCGGGAGGAACTTCGAAGGGACATCCACCAATATCACAGACGCCTTAAAATCCTCGACCATTTTCACTCCAAACCCAATCACCATCCTACTCCCTTCATCAACCCTTCCAGTTGGGAACCGGCCCATGCCCTAGCCCACCCAAAAATCAAATCCATTATTCAATCAGATCAATTAGCTCTTTGCAATCACCGCCCCCCTCTGATATCCCAGACAACCTTTTGGGGCCCGAACGCCGGGCCCTAAAACAGCTAACCCAGAACCCCAATATCATCATCAAACCAGCAGACAAAGGCTCCAAAATCGGCATCATGGACAGACAGCAATATTTAATGGAAGCTAACAGACAACTTACAAACACCCGTTATTACATACCCACTGACCACCTCATACAATCTAGGACCCAACAACAAATTAACACAATACTACGCACGCCATATCACAAAAAATATATTAACCATAAACAACATAACTATTTACTTGGCCCCAACAACCCCCGCCCTCGTCACTTTTACCTTCTCCCCAAAATCCATAAAGACCCCACCACTTGGACTGTTCCCTTCGAGGTTCCTCCCGGTCGACCCATAGTTTCGGATTGTAATAGCATCACCAACAACATCTCCCGTTACATAGACCACTTCCTCAACCCCCTGTCCACCACACATCCCAGTTATATCAAAGACACATACCATTTCATTAGCATCATTAGGCCCATGGCAGTCCCCCAACAATCCTTTCTTTTCACAATTGACATAGACAGTTTATATACCAATATTAACACAGATCTTGGAATTAAAACCATTCACTCCATTTTACAAAAATATCCAGACCCCAATAGACTGGACCCGGAACTCATTCAACTTCTCAGTCTCAGTCTCAACAATAATGACTTCAACTTTAACAACCAACAATATTTACAAATACACGGGACTGCCATGGGCCAACGATTTGCACCATCATACGCTAATCTCTACATGAGCGAGTGGGAGCAAGGGGCCCTGGCCAAGTGCCCACTACAGGCATCCCTCTTCCTCCGTTTCTTAGATGACATATTTGGTATATGGCCCCACGATCTCCCAGCATTTCAAACATTCATCACCATCCTAAATAACCACCACAAATCCATCAAAATTAAATACACCATAGACCCCAACCAAGTCAATTTTCTCGACACCACTGTTTTTTTTCAAACACTTAACTCCACTTCCAAATCCATACATACAAAAGTTTACTTCAAGGCCACAGACACCCATGCACTCCTACACAAAGCCAGTTATCACCCAAAACATACATTCAAAGGCATCATCAAATCCCAAATAATCAGGTTCCACCGCATTTCTTCTTTAACCTCCGATTTTGAAATATCCACCCGCACCCTATTTTCCGTTCTTCGGAAACGCAATTACTCCAAAAGATTCCTCCGACAGATCAAAAACAGCACCTTGGCCTCCCTTGCTCCCACTCGCTCACAGGACACATCACACCCCTTCATACATAACACCCGCCCTTCCTTGTCCCCTAACCCTAACCCTAACCTTTCCCCCTACCTGAACCAAGGTTTGTATCCCATTCCCAACCCTAACCCTAACCTTAACCCCAACCCTAACCCTAACCTCTCCCCCTACCTGAACCAAGGTCTGTATCCCATTCCTAACCCTAACCCTAACCCCAACCCTAACCCTAACCTTTCCCCCTACCTGAACCAAGGTTTATATCCCATTACCAATCCTAACCCTAACCCCAACCCTGACCCTAACCTCTCTCCTTCCCCCTACCTTAACCCAGACTCAATTTCCTCCCCTATCCCCACTATGGTCAGCACACCATCACAAACCATCACTGAACAACTCCTCCCCCTAGTCTCCACCACATTTTCTCATAAAATCACTAATCTCCACCAAATAATAAAATCTAATTTTACAAGAATACAACCCCATTACTCCCCCATCAATAACCACAGGGTCATATCTGCTTTTAGAAAGAACCCCAACCTCCAAAACATCTTGGTCAAATCAAAATTCACTCCCAACTTCCAACCCGTCGAAACACCAGAGAATCGCTACTTCAAAAACAGAAAATTCATCACCAATCCCCACAGTAAATTGTCATTTCCCCCCCACCGTTCATTTTCTCTCAACCACACCAACATAGTTTACATCATCACCTGTACAACCTGCAATAAACACTACGTCGGTGAAACACAAAACCAACTCATCACCCGCCTCCAACAACACCTCAGAAACACCCGTCTAAATATACTCACCACTCCATTAGTCACTCACTTCCAACTCCACACCCCAGATTCGATCATCATCTCCGGCCTCGAATCAAACATTACCTGGACCTTGGGGCAGAGGAGAAGAGCTGAGAGAATCTGGATCCATAGATTAGGCACCACAGTCCCTACAGGTCTCAACGACATCCCATAACTCCTCCACTTCACACAGTTCCCCAAAATCACAGCAGGAATCGAACCTGGTTCCTCCGCGTGGCAGGCGGTTGCCCTTCCACTCAGCCACAGACTCCCTCCATACTTACCTTCATCATTTCTCCCTCCCCGACACTCATGGACCAGGGACACTCTTCTGGCAGGCCAGTGCAACAAAAATCATAACCGATAACCCTAACCCTAACCCTAACCCCAACCCTAACCCTACCCATCGTGGCTGTAACAGGTAAACCTTTGGCTGGAAATGGTTACTGTTCACACTTCAGTTGTAGCTATGGACCTTGTAGTTCTTTTGTCACTAATGTGTCATGTTGAAGGTATGACGCCATGATGTGCAGCACTTGAACTATGGGATAGATTTTCAAGACCAGGATACAACAAATATTAGCATGACTACACATACAAAAAAAAAAAGCCACTGGTCGCCCCGTGGTTGAGTTTAGAGTTTTAGTTTGGAAATAGAAACCATAACTAATTGGCTAAGGTTAGAAAAGTATTTTGAAGAAAGATACTTTTAACAATGCCACTGCTGCATTTATAGACACCATGTTCTGAGTTGCCATAGTGACATATCTACACCATGTTGCAATGGCTCTTGTCTCTTCCTGGCTATGATTGGACAATAAATCTAAACAGTTGTGGATTAGAAAAACATTACTGTTAGGGCTAAAATGCATTTTTACAACTGCACCTTGGTCACCTTTATGGACACCATTTGGACATTTTCCCATTGTTACTTTCATATTCTTCACACTAATCATAGGTCTTCATTCATGCATGAATAAATGACACGTGAGGTCTTTTTTGAAAGGAGAACAGTTTTTGAAGGATAAACTAATAGAGATAACAGTGCTCATGTGCATCTGCCTATGTAAGCCTCCATTATCACCCAGTGAAACAAGAAGAATCAGAGTCGTTTTTCAGACACAACTAGTGTTTGGCTCTGACGTGTTCTGTATGTTTGGTGAAAATCACAGTCAATCCAGACTGGATCATCTCCCCTGCAAAAATGAAACTACCTGGCCTCCCCTGCAGAGATTAATCCTGTCTGAATGGATCTTATATTCTGTCACAAATGGCAGATCAGACTGCTGACGTTAAGGCAGCCTCTTCAAGAGGATCCATACACGTCTTATTGGTTTAGTGAAAGCAAACAGTAGCAAAATCTGTATCTCTGCTGGCTGAGCAGCGGCATTCAAATGTCAGCAGACATCATATAATTTACCTAAAAGAGTGTAAGGTATTTTATCATCCATATGTACAATGCACAGCAAAGAGAGAGCAGGGTTTTACCCGCGGTCGAGTCTCCACCAGTTCACAAAGCGGGGATCAGCCTCAGGCTGGTGAGTTGGACAGTGGGCGAGTGGTGCGACTTCCGTCCCATTTGCAGGACTTTCTCATGTTTTGAAGTTACTGTGTTCTGGGCAGGGCAATGCAGTGAAGGCTTGCTGGTTTAAAAAAAAAGAAAAGAAAAGAAATCGATGATAAAATGGTTTGAGGTTTTGTGAGAACACTCAAAAAAACAAGTTTTTGTTCATTTTATTTCAGGCTAGGTTTTATGTGTATAGCCTCCAGGTGTTACATAAATATTTGGCAGTATTTGTTATACGTTTGGATCACTCTTTACAGGGTGACAGTATAGTTTACACGTAACCACTGCTTAGAAGATTTACAGTCCAGGTACTTTGATTTATATTTTGATTATCTGTATTGACTATAATATTGTGGTCCTTTTGGGATTATAGGTAATAGGAAGTTGTGGGGGGTATTCTCCCCATGTGGTTTTTTTAGGTTGTGTTTTTGTTTTGTCCCTGGTTCTGTTGTAGGTGAAACGTGGATGTTTCTTGGGGGGTGGCAACGGACTGTTCTGTGTGAAAAGAAGGTGTGTCCCCCTGAGTTGCTGAAGGACGGAAGTTCGCTGTTTTGTTTTTTTTACCGCTGTTGTGGTGTAGGTGTGTCTCTCGGTCTGCAGAAATAAAGTGAAGCAGAATTCCTGCTGGACACGCAGGAAAGAAGCATGCTCCTAAGGTTGCCGAATGATAAATGAGTTGAGGGAATCACTAAACTCAGGTGAAAGTGAGACTGGAGTAAATATGCAGACTGATGAGCTTGATGACAGACAGCTGTGCTGGAAGGACCTACAGACGCCCAAACCCATGATGCCCAAATGCTCAGCAGAGGGAGAAAATACGAACACACACGAGGGAAAGGGGGGAAATGACAAAAAGGGGAAAAACTCACCGGAACCTGGAGACCAGTGACAGAGAGAACATTTAAATATCGTCAAGCTGAATTATTGAATCTCCGTTGGTGCCTGAAATGATCAACACATTGGGCGCGCTGTACTGACATGGAATAAGAGTCGGATTGAGTTATCTTAAAAGCTGGTCAGGATAATGAAACACTGATCAAATGCTGGCATTTTAATTGCCAAATTCAATGATAACATAACAGATTTTCAGTATTTAATTATTTAAATAGTTGATATGCTATACTAAAAAGCAACCTTTTTGACCAGGCCAAAACTTTTTGACTTATGTCACTATAGAACAGTTACAACCCATGATCTAGTTTTGTTTTTGAGCTTTGCTGGATTTCCTTTGTTCCATCCTGGCTGCTGTTACAAGGATTGGTCTTCTGTCTGCCACACTCTCTGTATTTCAGCTTTAGGCTAGTTTCCGGTCCAGCTATGTTTGTCTCTCTGTGTAGAGTAGCTGCTTTAGCTTCTGTAATTTTTGTTCTGGTTTTGGTTGTTTGGTCACGACTTAATAATAAAAAAAATATTATTGTTACTTTTGGAAATCTGTTTCCCTATAGTTTCTATATGTTATATATCTTTTTCCTTAGGAAGCTAGGGTTGTAACAAGAAGCTTTGCGGTTTGCATAAAACAAACTGCAGGCTGCATCACATTACTGAGGCCAGCACGCGTACCCATGGGGAATCAGGACAGGCTTTGAATATTTTCAAATTTGGTCAATCCATTCTATACTGCTAATATTGAATATTGCACACATAATGAAATTAGCCAATATTTTGAGAAGTGTTAGAGTGCGATGCTCTTTTGAACTATTTTAAAACTTTGTTGACCAGGTTTTGCTGCATGCTCTCATAAAAGGGGGCTTTTTACGCTTCTGCTCAGAACACATTGAGCTGGACGAAGCAGGTGACCACCCTTCCTGAGTCTGGTTCTGTCAGAGGTTTCTTCCTGTTTCTCTCCACCGTCGCCTCATCCATGCTTAGATTGGTGAGATTGGATCGAAGAGACCGAAGTTTCGGTGCAATCTGTTGGTTTCCTAACTTTTTAAAAAATTGTATTTGTATGTATGCATTGGAGTAATCTGGAATTTAAAGAATTGGATTTGATTGGATTACAACAACTTTGATTCTGATTGTCTTAAATTGGATTGTATCTTTAAAGTACCTTGAGATGACATCTTTTGTAATTTGGGGCTTTAAATGTAAAATAAATTGAATTGAGTTGATCTCTGGACACATTCTTCAGTTAAAGGAGCAGATAATTTACTTGTACAGGTGTGAAAACATACGATTTTGACTAAATCAAAGTGAAATCAATTATCAGCCCAGTTTTACCAGAAAATGTATAATGGATATGTTTGTCCACAAGTTCAAAATAAGTTGGTTCACAAGCAATGATTAGAAAGTGTGAGATGATAACATATCCTCAGGCTGCTGTTGTAAGTCATAACCATGTCTTTATTCTTACCATTTGCCATAACTTTGGAAAAGTTTGTAAAGGGTAAATATTATTATTATTATTAGTGTTATTTCTATCATAATTATCATTATAACCTAAATGGATCTTGAATTCAATATATTTTTTCACAAAGGAAAATACATACAAACACTGAGGGATCTAAAATGAGAGGGAATTTCGCCATTCTGTTGAGGTTATTGAAATTTGGGCTTTTGCATGCAGGTGCCTCTGAGGCCCATTGTCTCTAGGCCTCAGAGGCAAAGAAAAAGAAACACTGACGACTACGTACTATGAGGCGCTATGTGTGGTGTTTTATCTGAGTGAGGGAGTCAACAACTGACTGCCTGGTTAGTGACAAGCCACAGATCTGGATAATATATTCTGTCAGAACATGTTCATCACACCAGCATCCTTCTGTAATCCTGTCAGTGTGTTTCCATCTCACACCCTGCAGGAGCCTTGGTTCTATTCACACCCTTTCTTGTCACAGGATAATGATATGGCATGACAAATCCTGTGTGTTGGTGTGGCTCTGAAAGAGGCAAAAAAAGTCTACTGTTAATTGTATTGCTGACAGTATGTTGCAGAAGTGTCATCTGATTTAGTTGAGGGAGTAATAAAAGTATTTCCAATGTTCCAATCTTTTCTTCTTATCTTTCAATTTGCTGTGTGTTATTGATCTGTGTGAGATGGAGAAAGAATTAGGGATGATGCTGTAATGGTGACATAACAGGAAAGATGTGTTAAAAAGTTCTAAATGTAGAGAGACGAGGAAATGCATGGCCGGGTGAATTTCACTGCCTGCAATCGCATATCATCATAGCTACTCTCCCTCTTTCCACTCTGCTGGATTTTTCATATCTTTCTTAATCTTCAACAATCTTCTTGCACTTTTCTTATTGTGAATTCATTATACTCACCCCTTGTCCTTATGCAAGATAATCCTGTTAATTTTTACAATTGATGACACATTCTGGAGCAATGAACCACTACACATAAAGAGAAAACATTTTCTCTCAACTGGTTCATTAACTGAAGATGGTTAACAAAAGGTTAGTCATGTTATTTTACAGATCAACAGGTTCTTTACAGCAGTGGCCCATTCATGAATGTAAAGCTAATTAAACTAAACTCTTTTACTAAAAACCTTCAGTACTGAACACAGACATTCATTTCTTGTCATGTATCTTCTCTCTGCATCAATTTTTCAAAAAATGTTGTTGTTGGAGAATTTAGTTGAAATATCTGCATTTTCAGAAATGAGCGCAATGAGTCCGCATTACAGAGACATGATGTGTGTTCAAATTACAAGGGCTGTCACAATATTCACAAATTTGTAACACTACAGTATTGATAGGTCAACCCTAATGACTGCAGCTGTGATAACAGTGATGAAACGGTCAGGAACGTATTGTATTTGGCACCAACTCACCGAAAATAAGAAAAAAATTGCCTAAAGACTGATTGGAGCTAACGCTAGAAAAAGCAATCGATGTAGCTAGCTCCCATGAGCTAACACAAGCGCAGCTAAAGGCTAGCGACAACCATGAAGTAAATACAAGACAATCGCAAGATGGATAAACCACGCCCATCCAGAAAGTAAATACAAAGACAGATCAATCAGAGGTTAAACTATTCTAGGCTGCAAAGCACACAAAGCCCTTGGACTCATTAAAGTCATGTAGCAGTCACAGTAAAACAGGAAGAGTGTGTCACCCAGCCCAGGGGTTCCCAAACTTTTCCATGCCAAGGCCCACCAAACAGTATTAGCTTCTGGCCGGGGACCCCCTTTGCAAACCACAGACAATGCTACAGAATATGTAAAGAAACATCAACTTTTAGAAGGTATTTTCTTTCTTTTATTCACGGACAGTAGCTTGCTGTGTGAATGCAGCCTGACTAAATGCTCTTCTCAACCGTCAACCGTTTTTTCGGACTCCGCCAGATGTTTTTGTATCAAGTCAAGCTGAAGTTTCGAAGGTTTTAAACACTCATTTGAGAGGGTCTCCAGACAGAGGACGCATTTCGGGCAATCGTGGCCATTTTTCTGTATGGCTGTAAAGCCAAACATGTATGCTGCCTCATACTTTCTGATTTTAGTCGGCCAGTTCTTTCAGTCTTTTCCTCGTCAAAAATCTGTCCATTTTGGCTAGCTACCTACACGCTAGCTTGAGGAGCAGAGCAGCTTCAGAACAGGCGCAAACCGCCAGGTCTACGATGTTTTGACTGGCAGCCAATCAGAAAGACAAGCATGGCAAATAACATTTCGAAATGATATGTTATTATAAATTGTATTTTACAATACTGATTAAAAAAATGTGACAATTTTTTATAATGATGTTTAAAAAAATTGAATTCTATTTTTTTTATTTTTGCATTTTTTCTTATCTTCACTCCAATTTTCTGAGGCCCCCTTAGCGCCCCCTGGCGGCCCCCACTTTGAAAACCACTGACCCAGCCTGCAGACTATTGTGAAAGTACTCCCTGGTGAATTCCAGGGAGAGTGCAGCTTCAAGATAAATCCCAATGCAACACCTGAGGCATGTCCGCTTAGGACAATGCCATTTGCCCTCAGAGATTGTCTTAAGATAGAGCTAGACAAAATGGAAAAGGAAGGCACAATACGAAAAGTGACAGAGCCCACCCAGTGGGTCAATGATATGCGATAAGACACAGAAGCTACACGTATGCCTGGATCCAAAGCCATGGAATACAGAAACAGTGAGGCCACACTACCCCTCTCCATGCATAACATGCAAACTGGCTGGAGCAAATTACTTTAGCATACTGGATGCAAGATCAGGTTACTGGGCCATCAAGCTCAGTGAGGAGTCATTACTGCTCACTATATTTAACACCATATCTGGAAGATATCATTTCCTCAGCCTCCCTCTGTGGCATCATGTCTGCACAATATGAATTCCAGAGGAGGATGGATGAGACATGTGAGGGCCAGGAGGGAGTAGCTGGCGTTGCTGATTACATTGTTTTCTTTGTGAAAACAAAAGAGGAGCATGACCACAACCTCAGAGCCATGCTCAGCCGGACCAGACAAAGAGGTTTCAGGCTGAACAGTTCACTAACTGAAGCTATGGAAACCCAAGTACACACTGTTATCAGCACAGCGTCATTGAGTGGAGACAGGTTAAATGACATCAAGACAGCCACAGCTCTGGATGAGCAATTGTCCGTCCTCAAACATACAATCAAGACAGGCTGGCCAGAGACGAGGAGAAGGTACACAGCTCAAAAATATAAAGGGAACACCTAAACAACACAAAGTAACTCTGTGAACTTCTGTGAAGTCAACCTGTCCAGTTAGGAAGCAGCACTGACTGTGAATCAGTTCCACCTGCTGCTGTGCAAATGGAACAGACAACAGGTGGAAATGAGAGGCAGTTAGCAAGATCACCCCTATAAAGGAGTGGTTCTGCAGGTGGTGACCACAGACCATTTCTCTGTTCTAACCCTTTCTGGCTGATGTTTTGGTCACTTTTGCATTTTGTCAGTGCTCTCACCCCCAGAGGTAGCATGAGGCGGTGTCTGCAACCCACAGAAGGTGCTCAGGTAGAGCAGCTCATCCAGGATGGCACATCAATGTGAGCTGTGATGTGAGCTGTGGGAGGAAGGTTTGCTGTGTCTCTCAGCACAGTGTGCAGAGCATGGAGGAGATACCAGGAGACCGGCCGGTACACCAGGAGATGTGGAGGGGGCCGTAGGAGGACCGCTACCTCCTCCTTTGTGTAAGGAGGAACAGGAGGAGCGCTGCCAGAGCTGCAGAATGACCTCCAGCTGCCACTAATATGCATGTTTCTGCTCAAACTGTCAGAAACAGACTCTACAAGGGCCCGACGACCACAGGTGGGGCTTGTGCTCACAGCCAGGGCTCTAAATTAACTTTTTTCATCACCAGCCAAAATGGCTAGTAGATGTTAATCTTACCAGCCAAACGTATGGAAGTTTTTCTGTGCCATCAGAGTTTGAATGCGAATTTCTAATGTCGAATTTTTACAGCATCAAAATCAGACTTTGAATTTGAAAAACCAACAGTGTAAAAAAAAAATTCAGTGGAAAAAAATTCAACTTCCAAAAATTCAGTGGAAAAAAATTCAACTTCCAAAAATTCAGTGGAAAAAGAACCAGACCCAACATCTGGGTAATAGAGGGAGAAGCAATCGATTCCTGTCTCAATTCATCCAACGGCAGCCAATCAAGTTACGCTACATTGGACAGATCAGCCATGTCCACCAACGCAGGTGAGGGTGCTTCGGTGAGTGAGTTTACTTTATTTGCCATTTGTGTTAGTAAAATTGAGTTATAGATATTACTCGACACCTTGCACATTAACCGGATTTATTGAATAACATATACACTTAACTTTTAATGAGGTGGCGCCGCGTTCGTGAAAACTGCGTTAGTAACTAGCTAACGGTATGTGAGTAGCGTGACAGTGAATGTTAACTGGTGACACCATATCGTGGTTGCTGTAAATCAGTAATGGCAGCTTTTGTAATGTATGAAACAAACAAATTTCTTAAGAAATTTAATGAGTGCCAAGCCACTGCCCGCCCAGAGACAGAGACTGTCATGCTATATTAGGAGCACACATAGCACAGGTTAGCTGTTATAATGGGGCAGCCATGTTGGCTCTGCCCTCATAAGCAGTGTTAGAACAGAGGAGGCCAGGTTTGCTCAGGGCTCATAATTAGTTGCTATGGGAAAAGGTGCGCGTGTGAGAGAGATTCCAACTGCCGGAATGTCCTTCTCTATTGCTCATTTCAAAGTAGGATTTTCTTCAATTCGGTAGTCCGTGAACAAACGGTCGCTGTTCGAATAGTAAAAGTCATATCCGAATAATTCTTGAACCGTGAGCGCCACAAGGGATTGGAGAAGCCAGCGGTTTAATTTTTATTCAGCTACTATATGTGACTTGTTTTTTATGGCAATTTTAAAATGAGTTTTAATATTGATTTTGACGATTTAGGCTGTTTATAATGGGCGGAATGTCATTTGGGGTGCTCCCTCTCTGCGCTCAGAGGCAATTTGCTAAATATTACCCGGAGCTGGTATCACCAGGGCTTCCTGCAGTGGCCCATATTCGAGTTCGTTCTCACTTAACGGGACAAATTTGTTATAGGTTTTTATTTTAATTTTATGTTTGTACCGTTGAGACTTGAGAGTTAAAAAGAGATTACAGGCACAGTCAAGCATGTTGATTAAGCCATATCTAAATTAGTGTTTTTGCCTGTAGAGAGAGATTATTTTGTTGTGTATCTTGTATAAAATATTTGTATAATCCATACAGAGGAGGCATACATTTTTCCTTTTTTGAAAATCAAAATATGGTCCCCCTAATTAAAGTCCAGTAACATTAGCTGTTTAATATTTGTGCTGTTGGTTTGCTGCTGATTTGTAATACCCTTCTTGCTATTTCTGTGTTGTTTGTGATGACAGGGCAGTCACGGTGATAATGTTTTGCAATCAGCCCGTCGCTTATTACAATTACTCAGTTCGTCTGGCCAACAAGGTGCAGCCAGTGGTGGCGTCACAAATCAACATCAGAGGTTTAGTATTAAACTTTAATTCATGTACATATGGCTTATTTTACTTATACATTGTAGATGTATTGATGATTGATAAATGTTCTTGGATACAATCCTGCAGAGAACAGAGACAGACAGAATCACTTCAAATGGAAATGACCAGCTGAAAAGAACTTTGTTTATTTTAAATGAATCCCCATGTATACACATTTTACACGCTGTTGATATGTACAGGCAAAATCAAAGTAATGATAGTATTGTGTTGAATGCTCTGTTACCTACCAATAGTGTAGACTTTTAAGTCTAAGTTAGTAAACTCTGGAAGAAAGCATCTTATGTTTTGTGTCTTATCTATATTATATATATCTCTATATTAAGGTCTGAAACAGACTCAATGCTAATGTTACATTTGTTTACTAAATGAAAAAATAAATATTGATAATAATAAAGATGCTCTTCTAACTTAATTACAAAAAACAGATGAGGTTGTAGTTCATGTTTTATTTTTATTTTCTATAGGTCCTTTCCAGGTATTTTCACCAGGGGCAGAGGGAAGAGACGCTTTCCCACAGCAAGTCCTGTTCCTGCCAAGAGGCCTAAACCATTGGATGTGGCTTTCTATTTGTTGCCAAAGCAATGTGAAAACTCCAAAACAGCAGGAGCAATTAGTCCATATGCGTGCAGGACTGGGCCGTAGGACTGCTCATCTAGATGAAAGCACAACACATGAAGAGGTGATAACATGCAATTAGTTATTTGGGCTAGTTGTATTGTATTCAGGCTATGAAGTTACAATGATTTGCTAGTTTGTAACGTAGTGTCATTTATGCTATTTCTGATTTGAGTGATGAGTTTAGTTTTGACACTCTTTTTGGAGAAGATTACACTTGTATCCATTTTTTCCTTACAGTTGTGTGATGCCCTCAAAGTTTTATTCCCAAAATTGGGAACAGTTACTGGTGGATGGTTGCTATACAAATCTTCAGGTGGGCCAACATAAGTTTGTGTGTTAGTGTTGCTCTGTCAAAAAAAGTACATATGCAGCAGCTAGCTTCACATTATGCAGTGCACAACACTGTTACTTTATGGTACCTAAATAAAACTTTCCTCAAAGTCATCTCTGTACATTTATTATTAAGCCTATCTATATTACATTTTTGTTTTATTTTATGATGGCATGCCTACCTGTAAATCAGCCACTGCAAAGTAATTATATTTGTAAAAGTCACCTAAAAAAAATTTGACTTGTTTTGCTTTAGGTGACTTCTTTAGCTTGGTCTGTTGTCAGACAAGAAGTCTAGTTGCTTTGACTTAACTTCTAGATATAATCTATATCTTTTTAACTGTTGAAAGTTTACAATCTTATTTTCCTCTCCTCTTTCCTATAGGTGGATGGGGTAGCCGGCAGCTGTCTCTTATGGCTCCCGGTGATACTGGCTATACAGGCATAATGTTGAAGTCTGTAACTAAAGGGGCTAAACATTTATTCATAGCCCCAATTCAAGAAGAACTGAGTACAGATCCTCTATCACTAACTGATGAAGCATTCAGTAACATGCCAAAAGCCGCATGCCAGAAGTGTGAAATTGCATTTCCCCTTCCGCTCCTGACAGAACACATCAAGTCTTGTAATGTCATAGATGTTAACAGTGACGATAGCCTGGCTAATGTGGATATCAGTGAGCCTGAAGAGAGAAAATGTAAGAAGCATAATAAAATATAATATAATATTCTGCTTTTTAGAGTATATTGTATAGTATTTAATAACTAAATAGTATAAAATAACACTGTCCTTACCTGTAACCCCTCAACCGCAGATATGCAGGAATGTCCTGTCTGCACAAATATGTTTCCTACTGACTTCATCGAGGTACATGCTTCCTCATGTGTTGAAAGGTATCCATTAACTTTTTATTAATTTTTTTCTCGAATCAGCAATAGTCTTTGTTTTACATACTGCAGTTTTAACACAAATAATTTTATGAGGGTAGGGCAGGAAAAGAGGTGATGCATGAAAGCATTGTAATTGAGGAAGAGCAAGCAGCAATGCCTGGACCATCCAGAAATTCTGCAGCTGTTCAAGATGGTAGGTGCTGTTCAAGTTTAGCAGTGGCATAGGGAAGGATACACTGTTTAAATGTTGAATTATTTTTTGCTATTGTTACAGTCAAACAGATAATGAAATAACCGCATTTCTATTTTTTTTTATTCATATTAGGCTGGTTAACTGTCAGTGACCCCACCAAGGCCATATCTCAGTGTGCTGGCAGTTCTCTACATATTCATGAAACAAAGGGTCCCTTACTTCTCAGCATGGACATCAGAGAAAGCCCTGCTGAGCAGGACATGGCACTTATCTCTTTCTATAAGCGACCTAATGTGGAATGGGGACGACCCCTGAATTGCAGACTTGAAGGTAGCTCCAGGTACAAGTTACAGTTGTCCATAAGTAACTTAAGTATTTACTTTATTCTGTCAAACTTTACATTGTGTTACAGGAGATACTGCTATTGGACTTGGTGTAACTAGGTTCTTTTTCTCCACATGCATGGAGAAGCTGAGGTCAGGCTTTTGCATCAATTTTGGTATGTATCTAATAGAATAATTTGAATTGCAAACTGTATTACTATATTTTTTATATTCTGTCCATTAAGGTTTATGGTATTTTGATAGGTTTGCTTTATCCTGAAAGTTCAAAGAGTTCTTCTACAGGGTTCCCGCAGGGTCTTAAAAAGTCTTAAAAGCATTGAATTTATGAATTTGGAAATAATACCTTAAAAAGACTTGAAAAAGTCTTGAATTTTGATATCTGGGTATTAAAATTTGTGCAGTAACTTCTCCGTATCGCATTCTCCTCGAACGTTTCATTTGTCAACTAGGCTACTATTATTTTGAAAAGCCTAACTAACGTAGCCTAAATGAAGAGTGGCGGAACCAATCATTAGGTGCGTTTATATGGACACGTTTAATCTGATTAAATGCACGTTTAAACCGATTACACGTGTAAAGAGATTAAATATGCGTCATGTAAACAGTCAAATAATCTCCTTAAATATAAACGGTTTAAATATTTAAGCCGATTACAATAGGTGGTTTGGACCGTTCATATAATCCGATTGAAGGAGGAAATTCCCCATATATACAGGCGCACCTGGATAAACCGTTTATTAGAACACGTTTCATGTTACTGCGCAAGTGTAAGGGCGCGCGAGATAACGTTAATAAAGACTGTGTAGTTCTAGTTAAACGGCAGATAATGGAAGATATCGAAGTTAAAATGACGGCGACGGTGAAAAAGAACAAAAATTAGTCAGAGCAAAATATAATGTCAAAACTGGACGGGAGGAAGATGAGGAACTCGGAAATCTTTAATGATGTCCACACAGCCTTGAAAGAGGCAGGGTTTGACCGGTCCGTTGACCAAATTAAGTCAAGATGGAAAGCCCTGAAGGCCGCCTACTGCAATGCCAAAAGGCAAAATGGTAAAAGTGGATCAAGCCCGGCCAATTTCGCGTATCAGACGGAAATGGACGACATACTGGGAGGCAGACCCCTTTCGGACGTCAGCCATGGTGTCGATGTCGGATTTGAGGAGGAGATAAATGTTACTAGTAAGTAGCCAAATATCTTTTTTCTATGTGTGTAGCACAGAGGCGGCGCTACAGGGTTGCTTGCAGTTGCTATAGCAACCCCAAGAAATTACTCAGCAACCCTAAAGCAACCCCAGACTTTTTGTCAAAACAACCTATTTAAAACAATAATCCACGCTTTGCTTGACATTTTAGTAAAACGGCATTGAACACGTCCAAATAAACCTCTGGCCGATTGGCATAAGAGACGGCATTTTCACAGCAATGAATGAGATGGACAGGTATGCCTGTCAGTGGTGCTTGCGTGCGCGGACTGGGGCTGTCCTGCCCCTTGGCCTTCTACGCAGTTTTTTTTTTTAAAGAAAAAAAAAAACAGAGCACCTCATTTTTTCATGTAACACAAAGCAAAGAAACAGCTCAGACATACTGCAACATTTGTTAAAACATCGTCCTATCGGATTAAATTGCTGTAACATGTAAACTCGGAAGAAATTTAATCTCTTTATTTGTGGCTCATGTATACAGTTCGGTCGAATTCTAATAAACCGATTACATGTAATCTCTTTAAACGAAACGTGTCCATATAAACGCACCTATTGAGAACGCAACCCTGCCGCTACCGCTCTGCCCCGGGTCCGATCACATTGCTGCCTACAGCACTGACACAGACCACAGCAACAAGCCAAGCAGAAGCGTGAAAAATCAAGGCAAATCTCAGCAGAAAACAAGAAAGTTTAACTTACGCCGTTATGTTGTTTTTCAACATTTGTTTGCGTTTCCTTGCTTCCCATTTCTTGCTGGGATTATGGGGAAATGTCGTAGAGTCTCACGCCAAGTCCTTCAAGCACATGAAAAATATCAAAGCGAAGGATCAAACTCCTTCCATCGCCGGGGTGTTTCAACCGGCCAACGCTAGCCAGTTAGCTATTAATGTATCTGAGCTAGCAGACACGTTAACTGTGAGTAGATCTGCAAACAGCTTTTGGGTCCACACCAACCATGAAAGCAGAGGTGTTGTGGACTCCTAACACAATCGCCAAACACCATTCATATAATGGAAACAAAGGTATTTCAGAGTTGTTTAAATGCATGTTTCCCGATTCCGACATCGCTGCCACAATTACTTGTGGTCCCGACAAAACGGCGTACATAGCCAAGTTTGGTTTAGCTGTGTATATTAAAGAGGAACTGGTGTCCAAGGTAAACAAATCACCATTCGTTCTTATGTTGGATGAGAGCCTCAACGAAACGACAAATTTTTTAGTTGATTTTCATTATTTATAGTTCTCTCTACTCCCCATATTCCCAGCATGGAATAAGTAGCTAGCTAAAAAACAACTTAACTGTGTCAGTTAAACTTTTTTTGTGGTCTGCTGAAATTTTCTTTGATTTTTCACACCTCTGTTTGGCTTGTTGTCTGTGCTGTGGTGTTGTAGCGTTTACTACTACTATGCTGCAATGTTTCATCAATGCTTTACACAGTCCACACTTTCATTTGTTTGAGAAATAAATGAACAAATTTAAAAAAAAAAAAAAAAAGTTTTTCTTTGCCGGTAGGTCTGTGAAATAGGCCGTGAAATAGGTATTATTTTTTTATAAATGGTCTTAAAAAGGTCTTAAAAAGACTTAAATTTGACTTGAAGAAACCTGTAGGAACCCTGTTCTAAATGTATAATGCCTGTATTAATGATATCTGTCTCCAGTCCATCATAAAACTAAAATGCATTTTCTGACAACCATTCACTCTCACATTGATCTTTGTACCCTGGAAAGAGGCCTATTACTTTTCTTTGTTGTTCTTAATTCACATTTTTGATATGTTGACAGCAAATTCAAGTCTTACACGGCTTTTTGAAGGAGAGCCTGGCCATTTAGTTCCCTCAGCCTCTCACTTTCTCGTGGAAAGTGACATGTTCATGGTGGCGGGTAGAATGATAGGCCACTCCTTTCTTCATGGAGGACCATGTCTGCAGGGACTCAGCCCTGCTGTTATTCATGTCTTGCTTGGTGGAAGTCCCGAAACTGCAACAGTGACACTGGAAGACTGTCCAGATCTGGACATTAGAGAAACCATCAGGCTTGTATGTTTGATATAAAAAAATTTCTTTCAGGAATATGTTATGTATAATGTGGTGCCTTTTTATTGTGTATTCCTTGTCCTTTATGAATGACATTTATGTGTCTTATTGTCTTGAAGCTTGAGGAGGATAAACAAAGTGTCCAGGACTTGGCCTATGCGTGGGACCTCCCTTCCCTAACTGACAACAACAGGAGGTGGCTTTTTGAAAAGCTATTGATACACGCAGTGAGTAAAAGATTGAGAAATGTCTGTCTTAAAACACAAGTCACAATTCATGTATTTTTTTTATTTCTTTTTTATCCTGTGGGTTATGTTTTGGTTATAAATACACATTGATATGGTTAAAAAAAAAATTGTCTGACAAAGTTAAAATGCTGCACTTTTTCCTGATTAATTTGATTCACAAGTTTAGTGGGTGGTCTGTAAGTATCTAGGACAGGAGTAGGATTATTTCCTCATTCACCAGTGGAATGCAGTATAATAAGTGTATTAAAATAGAATTCTTCTTCTTATATTTTACTCTTCAAGCTTGCTTTTAGATGAAGGAATTTTATGGGTTGTATTCTCTCTGTCTTATTACTACTAACAGGTAATAGGACGTGTCACGAGACAAATTAAGCAGCTGAGACGAGGTATTAAAGAAACCCCAATGTGGACACTGGTGACCCAAAGACCTGACACAGTGGCCTTGCTTTTTCCTAAAGACACGGCGTGTAATGTCAGCGCTGAGGTTAATTTGAATTACTCTGGTCTTGTAGCATTGCATTCATAGTAAATAGTATGGTTTATACCTGGTCGGCATCTATTACTGTCTGCAATAGAATAAAAAAATTATCAGTCTTTCTCATGCTATTTTATAAATGCAGGTACTTCTTCAGCGCATCAAATGGCCTCGTGAGGATAACAGCGATGATGAGGATTGTTCGGTGGAAACCAAATGCCGCATGTCAGGTTATCTCCGACAATTCATACCTGATGGTAGGTTTACTTGTCTCAAGGGTTTTACTGATCTTCTATTCAATGTAAACTATTAGTGCCATAGTTGGCTATTTATCCTGATGACTAATCATCATCCATTTGAATCTACTCCATAGCAACACCAACTGAATTGACCAACCTGGTCAAATTCTGGACCGGATGGGAGGTCCTACCACTTAGTCTCTCTGTAGAAGTCGTACTTCACAGCTTCCACCTGCTTTGAGACCTTGCGAATCCCAGGGCATTACAATGACTACATCTCTTTTAAACAGGACGTCCTGGCATTTATTGGCACCTGCCATACAGGATTTGGCCTTGTCTGAGTGACATCTGGGCCTGTATTTACACTCGTCAGAGAAGATTGTTCAAGTTAAATGTTTTTATGCTTGTTAGCTGTCAATTGTTCAGATTCATCTGAGAGTATGGAGTTGTAGAACTGTAACCCACAGATTTCAGAACATGTACTGGGAGATTAAAAATATTCAAGTTGCTATAGGGTGGATTTACACTGATTTTATTTTCAGTGTTAAAAGGTTGAAATTTCTACAAAACATCTCAAGCTCAGTTTTCATAGAAAAATGTTGTAAGTTGAGTTAGATGCAGGTTATGATTGGCAGCTTAATGTATTCCTTGTAACAATCTGCAGGAGTTCAAAGTGCACTTAACTGAACTTTTCACTGATGGAACTGAAACATCAACACATAACTCAAAACTTAAAGGCATAGTTCGCCTCTTTTGACATTAGCTGTATGACATCCCATATTAGCAATATCATTTCTGAACATCTTCTTACCCCCCGCTGCGTCCTGTGAGCAGAGTTCCAGCCTCGTTTTGGCGTTGATGAAGGTAGTCCGGCTAGTTGGCTGGGGTTTAAAAAATAAAGCGTTCATCAACGCCAAAACAAGGCCGGAACTCGGCTCACAGGATGCAGCGGGGGGTAAGAAGATGTTCAGAAATGATATTGCTAATATGGGATGTCACAGCTTATATCATTATATATATCAAAAGAAGCGAACTATCCCTTTAAGTATATCTGATCAGTTCTTTTCAGAGATCAAGAAATTGCTCGCAAAACTGAACAGCAGCAATGTAAATCTCGCTGCCATAGGACTGGGATGCAGCTCTTGGCTGAACTGCAGCTCTTAAAGCTGTCAGTTGTCCATCGGTCACTGGGCATGCTGTGTGTGGAACGACGACGCTGAAGTGATCATCACAAAGAAGTCCACTGTTTTCCCACTCAATGTCAGGAATATCCATGCCCTACAAATAGAGAGCATTTTAAACTGCATGCAGTAACAGGTACACTTTAAAATACTATGTGTTCTTAGCTTCAAATTTAACAGCTTAAACATGAAAATCAAGAAATGATTAATTCAAATCACATATTTGTATGTACCTCTGCGTTATCTGGTACTTGAACTGGGTAATGTCTGCGACCCAGCTCCCACAGCTGGTTGGGGGTCATGTTGCTCTCCGTTCTCAGCGGATGGTTGTCCCAACCATTCCGAAATGTATCCAAGTCATCCTGCAGGCGTGGGAGAAAAACAAAGTGGCAGCAGAAGAGGTGTGTTTGATTACCGATGCTGAGGAAGCCCTCTTCTTCAAGGTAGTGCAGGACATCATAATAGATGCAATTAACAGCTGTCCACAGGTCTCTCCACAGCCGCTCAATCCTTAATTATAATTTAAAAAAAAACTATTTAAAAATGTATTTAGTTTTCAAATCCACAATGAGTGCACAACAATTAAAATGTAAAATATCCAACCTACTTAATAGCTAAAACTATTCCTTTGAATTTCTTCTTTATTTTGTATTTATGTATAACCCACTATATTTGGAATTAGATCTTCTTTCATACATACTGCATGTTATTACACCTTATGCAAATGTGACAAATAATAGTACATCATGGTCCTCCTACTAACAGCTATATGCTAACATAGTACCACTACATGGTTTCAGTGAGGGGGCAACTTCCAATTAGCAGTACCTATTCTATTGAACAAACCGTTGGTTGTGAACACTTTTGCCAGATATAAAGCTGCTCCTTCCAGTGCCACGGACTGTAAACATGAAGCGTGCAACATCCACGTTTTCCACTCCCTGATCTCCACGTACCCTAAAGGAGACACAAAACACTTTCAAAGATCATATTTATGAAAAGTTGGTTACAGTTAATTGCTTGATTAATACAACAGTGCAATGAGAGTGGTTGAAGCATCTGAGAGTAAAATTCAGAAAATAAAATTTAAAAAATTGTTAATCATTAATGTTCCCCATTCACAATCAGTCTAACTAAAAGGTAGGAAACAGGGATAATACATATACCGGTAGGCTTTATATAGCCACAAGTGTTATGAACTATGCTCAGGGTTCCCGCGGGGTCTTAAAAAGTCTTAAAAGCATTGAATTTATGAATTTGGAAATAATACCTTAAAAAGACTTGAAAAAGTCTTGAATTTTGATATCTGGGTATTAAAATTTGTGCAGTAACTTCTCCGTATCGCATTCTCCTCGAACATTTAATTTGTCAACTAGGCTACTATTATTTTGAAAAGCCTAACTAACGTAGCCTAAATGAAGAGTGGCGGAACCAATCATTGAGAACGCAACGCTGCCGCTACCGCACCGCCCCGGGTCCGATCACATTGCTACAGCACTGACACAGACCACAGCAACAAGCCAAGCAGAAGCATGAAAAATCAAGGCAAATCTCAGCAGAAAACAAGAAAGTTTAACTTACGCCGTTATGTTGTTTTTCAACATTTGTTTGCGTTTCCTTGCTTCCCATTTCTTGCTGGGATTATGGGGAAATGTCGTAGAGTCTCACGCCAAGTCCTTCAAGCACATGAAAAATATCAAAGCGAAGGATCAAACTCCTTCCATTGCCGGGGTGTTTCAACCGGTCAACGCTAGCCAGTTAGCTATTAATGTATCTGAGCTAGCAGACACGTTAACTGTGAGTAGATCTGCAAACAGCTTTTGGGTCCACACCAACCATGAAAGCAGAGGTGTTGTGGTCTCCTAACACAATCGCCAAACACCATTCATATAATGGAAACAAAGGTATTTCAGAGTTGTTTAAATGCATGTTTCCCGATTCCGACATCGCTGCCACAATTACTTGTGGTCCCGACAAAACGGCGTACATAGCCAAGTTTGGTTTAGCTGTGTATATTAAAGAGGAACTGGTGTCCATGGTAAACAAATCACCATTCGTTCTTATGTTCGATGAGAGCCTCAACGAAACGACAAATTTTTTAGTTGATTTTCATTATTTATAGTTCTCTCTACTCCCCATATTCCCAGCATGGAATAAGTAGCTAGCTAAAAAACAACTTAACTGTGTCAGTTAAACTTTTTTTGTGGTCTGCTGAAATTTTCTTTGATTTTTCACACCTCTGTTTGGCTTGTTGTCTGTGCTGTGGTGTTGTAGCGTTTACTACTACTATGCTGCAATGTTTCATCAATGCTTTACACAGTCCACACTTTCATTTGTTTGAGAAATAAATGAACAAATTTAAAAAAAAAAAAAAAAAGTTTTTCTTTGCCGGTAGGTCTGTGAAATAGGCCGTGAAATTGGTATTATTTTTTTATAAATGGTCTTAAAAAGGTCTTAAAAAGACTTAAATTTGACTTGAAGAAACCTGTAGGAACCCTGTATGCTTATCTTTGACCTGGAATTTTCCCCACCATACAACTCATCTCCCAAACATAGTTATACTGTTGGTACTGTTATAGTGTAAAATCTCCTAGTTTATGATATTCATTCCCCTGAGAGGAACACCAAACTTGTCGACAGAGTCTTGGAAGAATGCCAGGGTGGTTGAGGCCAGGTTGTTTGAGGCTGCACCAAGATACATTACCTACAGCACAAATACAATTACATGTCTATGAGGCACTCAAATATTTAATAATTAAAGAAATACGTACACTTTGTCCAAACAATTGTGCTAACCTTGCGAGAAAAACCATCAATGCCTCCAAAGACAACAATGTTGTAGCTGAAAGAGTGAAAAATGAATTTGTCAACTGAACATACTGCAAGTAAAACAAAAAAAAAAGTTCAACACAGTCGCTTTATGTAATAATAGGTGTGTGCCATTTTACAGTAAGAGGTTAGCTGTTGTTAACTGATAACAACTACATACTTTAAAAATACACTTTAAACTAATACATTTTGTCAAAAAGATTGCTTAATATGTATTTACCGAATCAATTTATGGTTCGTATCAATGTGCATCAAAGACAGGGGTCCTGGTACTGAGTAGGTTCGTCTAGCTAGACACCCTACATGGACCATTCGGTTTATGACACCAATGGTGTCAACACGGTGCATGGAGGCTCTGACACGGTCATACTGCACCCTCAGTCCTCTGGCTTGCAGGAGGGCCTTCATCATGCGATATCCAGAGTTAGGTTGCCTAGATTTAATATCTCTCACACACTGATCTAACTCTTCATCTGTCATAGGGCTGTAGAGTGCCTTTACTGAGAGATCACACTCAGCCATGCGTCGGTATATTGTACGTCTGGACACCCCCAAGACTTTAGCAATAAACGGAACAGACAAATTATGTTCCAGAAGTTTGCTAAGGTAGTCTGGGGATATGGTCATCCGCTGTCGCCCAGCTGGTCCTTGCTCAAACTGCACAACTGCAATGTGTTGCTCCCTTTTGTCTTTTTCCAAATTGATGAGACTGTGTAGTTGTGTCAGTGCATCTAAAATAGCTAGACAAACAGTTACTTGACTGGATACAGCATTTAAAAACACAAGTTCTTGTGTGCAAGTGAACTCTAAGAAGTCCAGGTCCAGAGGCATGCGTTCCAGAATATGTTCCAATCGAGAGGTAAGTCTTGCTAAAAGATGATTAAGCAGTTGTTCCTAGGAGAGACAAACAAAATAGAAAATTAACAATAGAAAAGCAAATCCATGAATGTAACACCTGATGTTTGGAAATTGCAATTTTGTAATAACAACTGCTTCATCAGATACTTGATAAGTTCAAAAACCGATGTCTGCATGACAATGATTGCACAATAAAAGAGACGATCAGTTATGAAAGGAGAGACCCTGCTGCCAACATCCGATCCTCCTTCGCTCACGTCCTAAGGACAGAGTAAAGTCTCCTGGACATAAGTGTATTCTGTTCTTTGAGCTCTTCCTTTCTTCATTTATCTATGTTTCTATGTATCAGTGTATCTATGTTTACATGTTTCCTTGTTCAGCATATATTGTATGTTTCTTGTGTGTTCCCTCTGTGGTACCTAAGTCGTGTCTAAGTCTTGTTCGTTCATTGTAAATCACACCTTCTCATGGCCACGCAAAATTTCTCTCCTGTAGAGACAATAAAGGCGAATCTTATTTTATCTTATCTTATCTTATCTTATCTTATCTTATCTTATAACCTGCTCGTTTCCGTTCTGGCCGGTAGCTGCGTGACATCTGGTGTCTTTTCTGTATCGCGCGTCCGCCCCGATACGCATATAAAACAATAACTTATGACTAAAAATAGACGAGCGAAAGCCAACGCCACGGTGGTCTATAACAGCTGTTTAAGGAGCGCAGTCTGATGAATAAATACTCAGAAATGAACTATTTTTCATTTTAGTAAGGAGTTGTAGTGTTCTTATAAGAAAAGTAACCTATCGCGAGATTAGGTAGTGACACTCGCGAGATCATAACTACTGACTAGAGTGATAGAGAGGCAACCCTGTTGAACATGTATGTGTGCCGAGTTGAAAGTGTTTAATAAAAGACCCTCAAACGGATACTACTCGTGTGTGTGATCCCTAACACACCACAACTGGCGACGAGGATGATCCCGACAGCATAGAAGAACGGAATTACAAGCCCTCTCAGCTGTTGACGGACCCGGGGAAAAAAAAAAAGTCTGCAAGTCACGACCTCGCATGGACATTGCAACAAACGTCGGAGCTACAATTCCGGATCCTCACTGGAAATTCGACGACACTCTTTCAGGGAAGTGAAATAAGTTTTCTGTGTGATGCCAAAACGTTTAATAACCGGAATTGAGCGTGCATATGACAGAATTACTGCTCACGAAGCCTCTTAGAATCCATGTTTGAAAACGAAAGTAAAGATGGCTCATGTTGCGCTGGGTGGACTCACGCCACCGAAACCGTTAGACACTGTGGGAGAGCCTGAAACTTTACATCAACGATGGGAAATGTGGAAGAGTGAGCTAGAAATATACATCATTGCGTCAGGAGTTGTAAATGCTGCACAAAAGCGAGCTGTCTTATTGCTAACAGGGGGAGAGGGACTGCGTGAGATATGGAAAAATTTCACTGACGAGCAGATAGCCCACCAACCCGCTGTTGATCAGCAACCTGCACGAGATGTGTTTCAAGTAGCCATCCGACTCTTCAACAACACTTTTGCATTAAGGGAGAATATACCAAAAGCCCGTACAAAATTCTGGGAAACAGAGCCCAATGCTGGTGAAACAATAAATAATTTCATCACTCGCCTTAAAGCACTAGTGAAAACATGCAACTTCAATGCTGAAGCTGATAACCATGTAAGAGATAAAGTACTACTGCACATTAAAAATTCAGAGTTAAAAGCCAAACTATTCAGAGAAGATAATCTCACACTGGATCGCCTTATCCAAGTGATTGGCTCATACCACCACAAGGAGGCGTTAATTCTCAGTTCTCCATCCAATACAAACCAAGTATCTGGCAGAGCAAGGCCCAAACCAAAGCTCAAATCAGCATCACAGTCAGGGTGCTACAAGTGTGGTGCACAAGGACACATGGCTCGCGAATGCATCCGATCCAAGAATCACAAGTGCAGCCACTGTGGAAAAAAGGGTCACTTCGATGATCTCTGCTTCCACAAAGACAAATACAAGCCAAACCAAGATGACACGTCGAGCTCACAGGGTCGCAGCAGAGCCTCAGGTCGCAGCAGGGATAATCCAAAGCAAAGCAAGGGTCGAAACAAAAAAGGTCAACATAGGGTAGAAGAAGGAGAAAGCAATGACTCACGGAGTGATTCTGAAGATCTCTACCTATTCAGAATATCTAAAACAGAGGACACCTTAGACCTGCGCCTGAACGGTTTCACCTTACCCATGGTGATAGACTCTGGTGCTCACCATAACACGCTGTCCGTGCATGATTTTAAAGGGTTACAGAAGGCCAGGCCTGAAGTCAGTCTGCAGCCTGCCTCTACAAAACTGTATCCTTATGCCAGCAAGCAAGCCCTCACGCTCCTAGGCAAATGCACACTTGAAGTTGAAGTCCCAAACACAACACGGCGTGCCACTGTTTCGTTCTTCGTGGTGCCACAAGCACAAGCATCACTCCTAAGCAGCAAAACCAGCAAAGAGCTAGGACTGTTGAGAGTTGGCATCGACGCAAACATCCTGAGCTGTTCTGGAACCGACGTGTGGTCAAGTCTGCGCATCAAGTACCCACAAGTCTTCACTGGGCTGGGGAAACTCAAGAACTACCAGCTCAGACTGAAAATTGACCCAGACGTCACCCCAGTCATTCAGCCGGTGCGGAGAATTCCATTCAATAGACGGCAGCGCGTCATCAAGAAATTACAAGAACTAGTGGACCTAGACGTCATTGAGGGAGTGTCAGAACCAGCTCATTGGGTGAATCCACTAGTCTCTGTGGAGAAAATGCCGGAAAATGATTGCAAACATGGAGACGTGCGGATCTGCATTGACATGCGAAGAGCCAATGCGGCCATTGTCCGTGAGCGTCATCCGGTGCCTACCATCGACGAGACCATCCAGGAAATGGCCGGAGGGAAATACTTTTCCAAAATTGACCTCAACATGGCGTATCACCAAATAGAGCTCCACCCTGATTCCAGAGAAATCACAACATTCGCTGCACCAGGAGGACTCTACAGATACAAAAGGCTCTTGTTCGGAGTGAACATGGCCTCAGAAAAATTCCAACAGATAATCAGCCAAGTTATCAAAGACTGCCCAGGTGCATACAACATGTCTGACGACATAGTCGTAGTTGGCAGTACAGAAGCTGAACATGACACAAGGCTGGCTACCGTGGTGCAACGGTTAGCTGAAAGAGGACTGACAATCAATGAGAAGAAATGCCAGATCAAACTGATCTCAATCAAGTACATGGGTCATGTCTTATCACAAGATGGCCTGAAAGTGTCAGACGAAAAGGTCAAAGCCATTGCGCATGCTCCCCCACCAATTGACGCGTCACAAATGCGTAGCTTCCTCGGATTGGCCCAGTTCTGTGCAAAGTTCGTCCCACAGTTCGCCACAATAACTGTGCCTCTCTGGGAACTCACTAAGCAAGATGCTGAGTGGAAATGGGAGAAGGAGGAACAGTGTGCGTTCGACCAGCTCAAAGACGCTTTGATCGAAGCCCCTGTCATGGCATACTACTCAGTTGGAAGACCAACCAGAATCACCTGTGACGCTTCCCCCTTCGGCGTAGGCGCCATCTTAGAGCAACAACAGACAGACGGAGTCTGGAAGCCAGTTTACTACGCCAGCAGGAAGCTCACACCCACTGAGACACGCTACTCTCAGTTTGAAAGAGAAGCTCTCGGAGTATTCTGGGCCTGTCGAAAATTCAGCTTGTATCTCATCGGATGTGAATTCAAGATCCTCACAGATCACAAGGCGCTTGTGAAAGTGCTATCACCCAACTCACTCCCTCCATCAGCCAGAGTGGAACGGTGGTTGCTGTACCTGCAACAGTTTACCTACCAAGTAGTCCACATCCCCGGCAAAACCAACAAGGCCGACCCCCTGAGTCGCCAACCCGTTGGTCATTGTGACAAATCTGAGGAGAGAGAAACAGATGAGTACATCTACAGCATCATCAAAGATTCCACACCTCATGCTCTAACCCCCCGTGAGATCGAGCAAGCTTCAAAGGATGATCCGACTATCTCCAAGCTACGTCAAGCCATACAGAAAAATGACTGGACCTACTTCAAAGGCACAGCATTCCAGGCGGTCAAAGATGAACTTTGGACGGCTGGACTGATGGTCATGCGAGGAAACAGGATCGTGATTCCCGAAGCTCTGCAAGAGCACGTGCTACAGTTAGGACATGAAGGACATCAAGGGATTGTGCGAACAAAGAACCGACTGCGAACCAAAGTCTGGTGGCCTGAAATTGACAAAATGGTGGAAAAGCAAATCAAACAATGCTACCCATGTCAAGTGATTGGCAAGAACGCTCCACCAGAAGAGTTAGAGCGCACGCCATTGCCAGACCAGCCCTGGACTTACCTGGCAGTTGACCTACTGAGCATCTCTGAAGGTAACTATCTGCTTGCTGTAGTTGACTACTACTCCAGGTGGCCCGAAGTTGCCTACATGAAGGTCACAAATGCAACCAATGTGATCAATGCTCTCGAAATGATCCAATTCATCCAAATTCATGGCTATCCCAAGTATCTGAGAAGCGACAACGGACAACCGTTTGCATCCAGAGAGTTCCATGATTACCTCACCGCGCATGGCATCATGCAACTGAAAGGATTACCATATTGGCCTCAGTCAAACGGAGAAGTGGAAAGATTTAACAGAACAATTCTGAAATCAGTCAAAATAGCCAAGATTGAAAAGAAGGATTGGAAAGTTGCACTGAAAAGTTTTCTGTTCCACTACCGGACCACTCCTCATGCAGTCACAGGAGTGTCCCCGGCAAAGCTGTTGATGAACAGAGATCTCCGCGACAAACTGCCCAGTTTCACCGGTAGACCTGCTGACAGTGATGAACCCCATGCAGCTGCCTCAGAGGAAATTCATGACAAGGACGCTTTGCACAAGTTGAAACGCAACATTGCTGCTAATCAGAGAAGAGGAGCCAAGGATCAGGAAATACAACCAGGAGACACCGTTCTTTGCAAGAACCTACACAAGTCCAACAAGCTAGACCCCAACTTCGAGTCACAGCCATATGAAGTCATCAGTAAACAAGGAAATGCAGTCATAATTCAACAACCCAACAGCCCACCCAAAATGAGAAATGCCGCTCATGTGAAGAGGTTCAGTGGTGATGCCAGTCTCAGCGCCCCCTCCATTCCAAACCCAGTTCTCACACCAGCTGAGTCTGTCCCTGTCACCATTCCCATAACCACCCATTCCTCCCCTTCCATAGGTCCAGGGCCCATGACAGCTGCACCTGATGTTCCTGTGAAGTCGACTCGTGTCAGGGCTCAACCTGCATGGCAGAAGGACTATGTGATGTTTACCTGAACTTTAACTTTGCTTAAAAGAAAAACAAAAGGAAAAAAAAATGATTCTGTCGTTTAAAAAGAGGGAAGGGTGAATACTTTTAAGTTTAGTTTAAAACAGAAGTTTATTTTTTTTTTCCATTCTGATCTAAAGGAAGAACACTTATGTTGACAGTATAGCTACATTGAAGTAGATCTGATTTATTTTTTGTTTAAGTCTACCACCAGAAAGTTGATTATTAAAAAAAAAGAGGGAAGATGTAGTGTTCTTATAAGAAAAGTAACCTATCGCGAGATTAGGTAGTGACACTCGCGAGATCATAACTACTGACTAGAGTGATAGAGAGGCAACCCTGTTGAACATGTATGTGTGCCGAGTTGAAAGTGTTTAATAAAAGACCCTCAAACGGATACTACTCGTGTGTGTGATCCCTAACACACCACAGGAGTGTGGAAAAATATGGAAAACGGGATATTTCAGTCAAAGAGGAGCTGACGAATGCAGCTTCTGGTGAGCAGGCTGGGCCATATACAGTACAGGTAAAGCAGTGAGAGTAGGACAGCTTAATAGGAGGACTGGTGGCTGGTTTGTTTCATACAACGTTTGTTGCTTGTAAATACATTACAAAAGCTGCCATTACTGACTTACAGCAACCACGATATGGTGTCACCAGTTAACATTCACTGTCACGCTACTCTCACATACCGTTAGCTAGTTACTAGCGCAGTTTTCACGAACGCGGCGCCACCTCATTAAAAGTTAAGTGTATATGTTATTCAATAAATCCGGTTAATGTGCAAGGTGTCGAGTAATATCTATAACTCAATTTTACTAACACAAATGGCAAATAAAGTAAACTCACTCACCGAAGCACCCTCACCTGCGTTGGTGGACATGGCTGATCTGTCCAATGTAGCGTAACTTGATTGGCTGCCGTTGGATGAATTGAGACAGGAATCGATTGCTTCTCCCTCTATTACCTGGATGTTGGGTCTGGTTCTTTTTCCACTGAATTTTTGGAAGTTGAATTTTTTTCCACTGAATTTTTGGAAGTTGAATTTTTTTCCACTGAATTTTTTTTTTACACTGTTGGTTTTTCAAATTCAAAGTCTGATTTTGATGCTGTAAAAATTCGACATTAGAAATTCGTATTCAAACTCTGATGGCACAGAAAAACTTCCATACAAACGCACACTCACTAATGGGTTAAAGTGTCTAGTAAGTTGGTCTTTTCTACCAGCCAAATTGAAATTTCACCAGCATTTGGTCGGTTGGCTGGTGTTAAATTAGAGCCCTGCTCACAGCCCAACACCGTGCAGGGTAATTGGCATTTGCCAGAGAACACCAAGATTGGCAGATTGGCCATTGGTGCACACTGAGCACATGTGACAGACGTGACCGAGTCTGGAGACGCCGTGGAGAACGTTCTGCTGCCTGCAACATCCTCCAGCATCACCGGTTTGGCAGTGGGTCAGTAATGGTGTGGGGAGGAATTTCTTTGGAGGGTCGCACAGCCCTCCATGTGCTTTCCAGAGGTACCCTGACTGCCATTAGGTACCATAATGAGATCCTCAGACCCAGTGTGAGACCTTATGCTGGTGCAGTGGGTCCTGGGTTCCTTCTGATGCATGACAATGCTCTGCCTCATGTGGCTGAGGTGTGTCAGCAGCTCCTGCACGATGAAGGCATTGATGCTATGGACCGGCCTGCCCGTTCCCCAAATCAAATCAAATCATATCAAATCAAATCAAATTTATTTGTATAGCACATTTCATGTACAAAACAATTCAGAGTGCTTCACATAAAATAAAAGCATTGCAGCAGGGAGTGCAAGAAGCATTAAAGATACATAAAAGAATATAAAGAGAAAAAAATTAAATAATTTAAATTAATTTAAAAACAAGCAACAGTTCAGATAAATTAAAAGATATTGTGCAGATTTCAAGCACAGACACATGAGAAAAGAAATGTTTTTAACCTGGATTTAAAGGTGGGGTCTGAGATCTTGGAAAAACGGTTCCTGCAAGCTATATTTTTGAAAATACACAACCTTGCCTCTCCCTTCAGCCCACCCCTCGAAACCACGCCTTCAAAACACATGAAAGAATCACGAGTCTGTGAATGCGCAGGGGGGAGGGGTGAGGGGGGCTGACGGTTGATTGGCGTGTCAGAATCCAATAGAAGTAACTCTCATCATTACTTCTATTGGTCAGACATTTCCTCTTGCTACACCCTCTACAATGGACTAAAAGATTTAGTTTTTTTCCCAAACATTCTATTTTAGTGGGTGCAATGGGGTCATGAGGAGGTTTTCAGACAATATGATAAAAAATGCTCCAGAAAACATTACAGACCCCATCCATCCATCCATTATCTATACCGCTGAATCCGTCGGTCGGGTCGCGGGGGGGGCTGGAGCCTATCCCAGCAGTCAATGGGCGAGAGGCGGGGTACACCCTGGACAGGCTGCCAGTCCATTGCAGGGCCACATAGAGACAAACGAGACAAACAACCATGCACGCTCACACTCACTCCTAAGGACAATTTAGAGACACCAATTAACCTAACATGCATGATTTTTTGGACAGGTGGTGCACTGACAAAATGCAAAAGTGACCAAAACATCAGCCAGAAAGGATGAGAACAGAGAAATGGTCTGTGGTCACCACCTGCAGACCCCACCTTTAAAAATGTCTACATTTAGTGAAAGTTTAATCTCCACTGGCAGTTTGTTCCACTTGTTTGCAGCATTACAGCTAAATGCTGCTTCTCCATGTTTAGTCTGGACTCTGGACTGGACCAGCTGACCTGAGTCCTTGGATCTAAGAGCTCTGCTGGGTTTATATTCTCTGAACATATCACAGATGTATTTGGGCCTAAACCGTTCTGGGATTTGTAAACCATCAGCAGGCTTTTAAAATCTATTCTGTGACTGACTGGAAGCCAGTGTAAAGATTTTAAAACTGGTGTGATGTGTTCAGATCTCTTAGTCCGGGTTAAAACTCCAGCAGCAGCGTTCTGGATGAGCTGCAGATGTTTAATGCTCTTTTTGGGAAGTCCAGTTAAAAGAGCATTACAGTAATCGAGTCTACTGGAGATGAATGCATGGATGAGTTTCTCCTGGTCTTTTTGGGAGAGGAAACCTTTAATTCTGTTGATGTTTCTGAGATGGTAAAAAGCTGCCTTGGTGACAGCTTTGATGTGGCTGCTGAAAGTCAGATCTGAGTCTATCAACACTCCGAGGTTACGAACTTGGTCAGTGATTGTAAGGTCCCGAGTCTCAAGATATTTACCAACGCTGACCCTCTTCTCTTTGCTCCCAAACAGAATGATCTCAGTTTTGTCTTCATTTAACTGTAGAAAATTCTCTCTCATCCAGGTGTTTACTTCCTCCAGACACTGACACTGTACGTCTGCTGGGCTGCAGTCGTCTGGTGACAGAGACACATAAAGTTGTGTATCGTCTGCATAACTGTGATAATTGATGTTAAAATTCTGCAATATCTGACCCAAAGGGAGCATATACAAGTTAAACAGCAGAGGTCCAAGAATTGACCCCTGGGGGACACCACAAGTCATGGCCACTCGCTCAGATTCATAGCTGCCAATTGTAACAAAATAACTTCGGCCTTCTAAGTAGGACCTGAACCAGTTAAGGACCGCTCCAGAAAATCCATTTGTCTATTGTCCTGGAACTCAGAAAACTAGATCGCCAGATGTGACTATCTCAGCAGGTGTTGTAATTTATCAGGGTTTTTACAGGTTGGACCCAGTGAGACAAAGACAAAGAGACAAAAGGTAAAGGAAACAGACTTCAAAAAGGGAAACAAAAGGTGCTGAAGTCCAAAAGGTGACTCAGGTTGACAACTCAGGATCTGTGGAAGGATACACAGGTAAGTCCGGGAACACAAAAAGTGTTGAGAAAATGCAATCCTGCCATCTACTGACTGTTAGTTTTTTTTTTTTTCCTTGACATTCTGAATAAAAACTTCAACAGTGCTGTGGGATTCACAGTGGAAGATGAGCTGTTTATTGACAAGCTGAGCAGACCAGAAAACTAGGCAATGTGGAAATCTCAGATGGGACAATCTTACGTTACGCTACATCTCGAAACGCATATCAGATTGTAATTGCGTGACAACGTGACCCTCCCCTTCTCACCATAGCTTCGTGCTGGCGGAAAGTCAAGATGTCTAAGCAGTGTAAGCAACGAAGCTTGTTGAATTTTGTTGTTCGTGGTGGGCGTCAGCATGAATTGGATAAGGACCCATCTTGTTCTTCTCCATCGGTGGCACACTGTGATACTGACAATGACAAAGTTTCGGAATCGTCCTCCCCAACGACCTCAGCAGCGCTCCAGTCTACAGGATTAGCGCCTTCTCTTCCATGCCAAGGTATGCATGTGTTAAACACACTGACGTATGGTTAAAAGCTAAGTTGGATAGAACAAAACTGGCCATGATCGAATCGTTATTTATCATAGCCTTATTTTCGTTCACAATTTCAGAGTCAGCTGTGGCCAGGAGCAGCAGTGAGGTTATCGATGTCCCCTTAGACCTGTCTGGTATAAACGAGCCCGCCACCCGACCAAGGCGTGCTTCATTCCCCGCCACCACCACCATAGCAGGCAAAGCAAGAAGCTTCAATGTTCTGTGGTACGATAAATTCCCGTGGCTAGAGTACAGCATTTCGAGGGATGCAGTGTTCTGCAAATCATGTCGCCATTTTCCAGAGGCTGCCATCGAACACAGATTCAGTAAGATTGGCTTTAAGGACTGGAAACACATTTCCCATTCATGCACCAAGCATCAGGCTAGAAGGGCTCATGCTGCAGCGCTAGCTCGGGCTGAGGGCTACAAGCAAAGCCACCAAGGGCTAGGAAACGTTGTCAACCAGCTTAACCAGGATGCAGGGAACAGGTCGATTGTGCAGAGGAACAGGGAGCATATGGACTCTGTAATCAGACTTGTTTTATTTTGTGCAAAACAAGACATTCCCTTGCGTGGGCATCGTGAAAACAAAGACGCTTTAAACAAGGGCAACTTTTTGGAATTGTTTCGGCTAATTACGGACTTTCATCCAGATATGGCAAAACGTCTGGATGAATTGCCTGGGAATGCAACATCAATGAGTCCTGACATCCAGAATGAAATACTGGAAATAGCCGCATCACTCGTCATCAGGAAAATAAAGGCAGAACTGCAGGAGGAGGCAGGCACATACTACACAATTCTGGCTGACGAATGCAAAGACCTGTCCAAAAGGGATCTTGTGGCAGTGTGCATTTTTTTCAGGCGGGGTGTAGGCAGTTCCACGCCACACACACGCACGCACGCAGGGAAAGACGGTGAAACTCTGCGGTGAGTTAGGAGAATGTTGAGTAATTGTGAAGTTATTAGTGGGGGCGGGGGCGGTGGAGACAGAGAAAAAGTGTGATTATGTGAGGGAGTTTATTATGAGATTACTGTTATGATTCAGTCTTTTTTTCCCCCAAAATGAAATAACTTGCAGAGTAAATGTAAATAAATTGCAGACAATTAATGTTTCATTCATTCAGTGCGACCCAGTATCAAAGGATCCACAGAAGAGGACGAGTTTATATTCCATTCTCTCTTCTATATAATCCAGTATAGTACAATACCAGAATGCCAAAAGTCTAATAAATTGGAGTCTGTAGGGACAATCATGGACAATGCTAATTGTCCCAACAAAAAACTAATTGTGAAATCTTTCATTTCTGTTTACAGGTTTGCTCCTGAAAAGGTTACAGTTGGTAAGTCCCTCAATGAACAATTGTGGAAGTGATTTTCATGGATGTTTAGTCATTGACATTTTTTTTTATTTGTTTCACTAATTGCAAACAGAAATAGCTTCCATTTTATCAGACAATAACAAATTAAATGATATTAATATCCCCTATTATATGAAACGTGGGGAAATAATTAGGCAAAGCAGTCACAAAAAATGTGACAAAAGAGCTTGCATCACACAGTTTTAATGCAGTATGTAATGTAATAACTTACATATGTGATATTTTGTCTTATACAGATCAATGCTGAATTTATGAGGATTACTACTGTTCCACTTCAACCGCGATTCCTGGCTTCCTTGGACAAGCACCACAGCAAGCTGATTGACGTTATCAGGACTAAGGGAGGAGCTGTCAGAGAGAAGACCCGGGATGTGGTGAAGGTTCTTGATCAGGTATGTACCGTACTTGCTCAATACTGCAAAACTCACCTTACATCACGTAAATAGTTACATTGTAAATAGAAGCAATAGTGTTCATGTGTCATATTGTCATCACATTTGATTGTGGTGTTAGATTACATGTTGGAAGAAGTACAATTTATATCTTCTGAGTTTGACAGGCTTTTTTTAACTGGTTTGCTCAAACCATTTGTTTGATTACTGTACAATTACTGTAAGTCTAAGTTTCCATTGATGCATTTTCGTCTTTGCATCTTCAGTCAAGTTTCACAGTTCGACAGCATGATTTTGCATTGTTTGTTTATGTTTGCACTTGTACCTAGAGCCTTGATGTGAGCCTTAGGAGAGAGTGTCTGTTGAAGTGCCTCATCCTGTACCTGGGGGAAGATGTACAAAAACTCATCAAGGAGTTCCTGGTAAGAGGTTTTGCTGTTAATAACTTCAGCTGTAGACTATCCTAACTGAAGTATGTATGCGACTGTAATATTTAATTTATTTTATTTCACAGCAGTTGTTTTAATCTTTTGGAGGATAGCTGTTGCTAGCTGCTAGATTCAATAATAATAACATTTTTCATCATTATGATCCTGATTACACAACAAATATATACACAATTCTCGTATGTGCAAATACAGCCATAGTAACCAGGTTAACAACCCACTGTCAAATATTTGTCAAAAAGATGAATTATGCTCTCAAAGTGCACATCTGCTCCCCATGGAGCAATTAACACCTGTGTTACTGACTATCCATCCCTACTTGACACACAAGCCACTAATCATCATAATCTCACACAAATATCTTATCACTAAAGAAATACAAGTATGGAATTTAATGAGATGCGACACAATAAACACAATGTAAGTACAACAGAAATGGTACTTACTTTTCCTTATTCACCTGACACTCGGAGTATCACAAGAGCAGCCTTCCAAAGGAAAATAACTAACATCAAAGGCAGAAACTATGAGTAACTGTCCACTACAAGTTTACTACAGCTGAGAGAAAAATTCCTCTGGTCTTCTGCTGTATGATTACATCACTTCCTGCTACACAAAGGAGAGACGGACTTGTGTGCAGACATACAGAGTAGTAGTAAAATAAATGTCTTGTCTTTTGTCAGGTGGTGAGAGGGATGATGCCGAAAGAGAGCTTCAGCAGTGCACAATGGCAGTGTTTGTCTTAAGAGAGGAGGAGGATCCGTTAAAGCCACCATGTGACATAGGCATCATAATTGAAGGTGTGGAGGTTCTTAATGAGCTGCCATCAATTGCACATGGATGTGCCCTCTTATTTGGCCTTATCTATGCTCTAAACCTGAGCTATCCAGGTGAGCTCAAACAAACTTTCGATGCACTGCAGAAAATATTCATGGAGATAGAGCCAAAGAAAATGACACGCAGAGTGTGCAGTCTGAGTGTCAAGCTCTAAATATAGGGTTGCACAAAGACATTTGGATACAGCAGGTTGTTCTGTTTTAAGTGTGAAATCTGTTGTATGAATATTGTGGTGCTGATATTATCACTGAAAATGTGAACAATGCTGAATTCAGAATAATCAGCAAAGCACTAATGGTTCCTTTTTTTCTTGAATTGTCTTTGTTCATAATTGCATCCATAGCAACTGTGTTTATGCTTGGTTTAGTTTTTTGGCTTCCTTGTGTTTGTAATGGTTCAAAATAATGATATTCATACATTTTGATAATTTTGTCAAAGGATAGTAAAGGGTAAACACTGTTAGAAACCCTTGCATCTCAAGTTATACATGTTAAGATGTGCATGTAAATTGATGATTACAGTTTGGTAAGGTAAAAGTAACATGAAAAGACCACAGTTTATTTTATTTTACACAAGTTTTTATTTTTTTCAAGTGTTGATGTGTAAAAAACATAATTTACTGGCTGCTGATTGCGAGTTTTATTTATTTATTTTAAAGGTGATGCCTATGTCAGAGTCATTAAAAATAAATGGTCTTTTGAAGAGAATTTTCCTGTTTTACGTTTTATGTGATGTGAATCAGTTTCTGATTTCTAGTTTTATATTATAGGGAATTAAATTTTCTTTATGATGATATCTCAGTTTTAAAAAAAGCAAAAATTATCAAATGTAATATTTTGGCTTGTGACTAAAGAGAATATATTGATTGTTATAATTTAAAAAAATACTTTGTACTGAATCAAAAATATAACTTGAGAAAAGTTAAAAAAAATACATGTAACAGAATTACAGCAATTCAATTATTTTATTCCAAAATAAAATTTATAATTAGAAGTAATAGTAATATTAGGTTATCCAAATGAAAAAAAATAAGTTGTCAAAGAGAAAAAAAAATAGTTTATGGTCTTTGTAATGAATAATGTTTTTACTTTGTAGGAAAGCAATTTTTTGGCTTAGTCTTAAAATACAAAATTGATTACATTAAATCAAAATTTACATTTAAACAAAATCATAAATTTAATTTGTGAAAAACTAATAAATTTAGGTGTAACAAATTACAGTAATTATTTTAAGTTGATCCAAAGTATCATTTTTTTCAGTGCAAGATCCTGGATGTTTTGGAGCCACTTCAGCTTGATCCTGCGCTGTGCGTTGGATTTGGGTTTGACGGGGCGTCGGTAATGTCAGGCCATAAAGGGGGGGTACAGGTGCTTCTGAAAAAACATTTTCCAAATACAACATATGTGCACTGTGTCGTACTGATAATGACGTCAGCACGTCGTTACGTTATTCCCCCGGGGGTTGGTTGTAACGTGCTCTTCCATGCAAGGCAGTAGGAAGTAAAGCAACAGAAACCGTTCTCTCCGTGTGTGTCTGATTTAATTCGATAGCACTAAGTCAAAGTGTAACATTGGCGACGAGGATAACAATCGACTTCGCTTAGTTAAATCTGAAGTGAGTTAGTCTGTGTCCACGAGATGGAGGACAAATATTCACTGCCGAAGTTTGATTGCTATAAAGAACCTGCTATGCTAGGTCCTCGCTGGACTCGGTGGCTAATGGCATTTGAACTGTTCGCTGACGGGAAAGGATTGATTTTGGGAGCAGGTGCCAACGACAACACCAAGATCTGGAGAAGGGCACTACTCCTCCATCATGTTGGGATGGATGTACAGGATATTTTTTCCACTTTGGACGACACCGGAGGTACGTCGGAATATGACAAGGCTGTGAAGGCGCTAAATGACTATTTCGTACCGAAGGTGAACAATGCATTCGTGTGCCAAACCTTTTACCAACTGTCACAGAACGCTGGGGAGACAGTGCAGCAGTTCGTTACCCGTTTGCGACGGACTGTAAAAGACTGTGCGTTTGAAGGTGACTTATCTAACCAGCTCAGAGACGCTGTGCTCAGTAGATGCTCGTCGGAGTATGTGAGGAGGAAACTGCTTGAGGAGGGCTCGACATTGACTCTTGACAAAGCTCTGGAGATCGCGGCGCAGTGTGAGCGGGTGGACGAACAGATGGCGGCAATGCGGGTGAACGACACAGACATCAAAGGCGCTGAGGTGGTGAACCAGATCTCCAAGGGGAGAGGAGCCAGGGGCACACACCGAAAACGTGAAGGAGAAGAAAAAGGCAAAGTGTGCTTTAGGTGCGGACATGGCGACTACTTCGCGAAAGACCAGAAATGCCCAGCTCGCGGACAAACCTGCAGAAAGTGCAACGGCAAGGACCACTACGCCAAGATGTGCAAGTCTAAAGGTAGTAGGGGGTCAGTGAAATATGTAGACGAGAGTGTAGGAAAGCAGGAAAGTGATTTTGCATTTGTAGTGCGTGACAGCAGTAACACCGATAGCCTGGCATTTAATGTGGGTGGGGTAGACCTAGTAATGTTGATCGATTCAGGGGCCACAACCAACATAGTTGATGAAAATACATGGGAAGGGTTGAAGAAAGACAAAATTAAATGCAAGTCAGCCAAATCCGACAGGAAATTGTACACGTATTCATCAAAACAGCCACTACTGGTAAAGGGAGTGTTCACATGCGAAGTGAAGATAGGCAAAAGAACAGCACAAGCAGAGTTCACGGTGATCGCAGGTCAGGGGGTACCGCTACTTGGCAGAGAGACAGCTACACAGCTAGGCGTGCTAAGGATGGGTGTAGATGTCGCAGCAGTCACTGATGTGAAGGCAGAGGTGAGGGGAAAATACCCAAAGTTATTCACCGGGGTGGGTAAACTTAACACTGGTAAAATTAGGCTTCACATCGACGGCAACGTGGAGCCCGTAGCACAGCCGCTGAGACGGATACCATTCCACCTGCGGGAGGCAGTCGATAGGAAGATCGAGGAGCTGCTTGGAATGGACATAATCGAGAAGGTGGAGGGTCCAACGCCATGGGTGAACCCTGTCGTGGTGGTGCCGAAGGCAAAGGACACTGACATTCGCTTATGCCTGGACATGAGGATGGCAAACTGCCATGACATGAACGGGTTGGCTGTGTTCAGCAAGCTCGACTTGAGGTGGGGCTATCATCAACTAGAGCTCACTGAGGAGTCGAGGGCGATAACAACATTCGCAGCACACAGCGGAACGTACCGCTACAAGAGACTCATATTCGGGGTCTCGTCGGCGAGTGAGCAGTACCAGCATGAGGTGGCAACGGCGCTGGCCGGCATCGAAGGAGTGGCCAACATCTCAGACGACATCATCGTTCATGCACCAGACCGTGACACACACCACCAGCGACTACATGCAGTGCTGGAGAGGCTGGCGAAGTGCGGCTTGACCCTGAATGGTGAGAAGTGTCAGTTCGAGATGGACAAGTTGGTGTTCATGGGCATCCTACTGACTGAGAAGGGAATAGGGCCCACCAGTGAGAGAGTGAGAGCGCTGGTGGAGGCGCGTGAGCCAGAGAATGCATCAGAGGTCCGCAGCTTTCTGGGCTTGGCTGGGTACAGCAGCCGCGACCATCTCAGAACCGCTGCGGAGGCTAACAAAGAAAGAGGTACCGTTCGTCTTCGGGCCAGAGCAAAAGGCAGCGTTTGAATCACTCAAGCAGAAGCTGGCAGAGGCGGGCACGCTGGCATACTTTGACAAAGACGCCCCCACCAAAGGGATAGCAGACGCAGGACCGGTGGGCATAGGAGCAGTCTTGATTCAGCAGCAACAGGGCACGATGGTGCCCATATGTTATGTGAGCAGGAGCCTGACAGACTGTGAAACAAGGTAATCACAAACGGAGCGAGAGGCCCTAGCGCTGGTGTGGGCATGCGAACGCCTACATCCGTACATATACGGCAAGAGGTTCGACCTAGTGACTAACCATAAAGCCCTAGAGGTGATTTATAGCCCCAAGTCAAAGCCATGCGCTCGGATTGATCGTTGGGTGCTCCGCCTACAGCCTTACGACTTTCAGGTGGTGCACATCGCAGGGAAGCTCAACATCGCAGATCCTCTGTCACGTTTGCTGAGGAAGAGCGCAAAGAGCATGACACACCATCATGGAGCAGAGGACTACGTCTAAAGGAGGTGGAGAGAGCATCCGCAGAGGACGAAGAACTGGCTGAGGTGAGAAAAGACAGGCCATTTTGAAAAGTGTGCAGCTTATGGGCGCAACTCGAATGAACTGTGTACCATCGGGCAGTTAGTGGTGAGGGGGACACGGACCGTCCTTCCACAGGCACTGCGCAACAGAGCTTTAGCCTTAGCTCATAAAGGACACTTAAGCATGGTAGGAACAAAACAGCATTTGAGGGGGAAAGTGTGGTGGCCGGGGATGTATGGGGCAACATAAAAAGCCCTGCTGAGCTCCTGTTCAACCGGAAGCTCAGGGGAAAGCTGCCAGACATCAGCACTCCGAGAAGCGACATCGAGGCACGAGACACCGATGCGGAGCACAAGGGCAAGTACACGATGTATGCAGGCCAACGGCACGGAGCCAAACCATCATCTCTGCAGGTGGGAGATGAGGTCCTTTTGAAACAGGACAAGGTTGACAAATTCACCACAACATATAGTCACACACCACACACTGTAGTTAGCAAGAATGGTAACAGTGTTGTAGTTGAGTCACCCACTGGAGCTCAGTACTCCAGAAATACCACACATGTTAAGGTGCACACACCAGCAGAGCAGACACCATCACCTGGCGAGAGTGCACCGACAATGAGAGACACTGAGACTCGTGCGGAACATGCTGTGAGGGCCACACCTGAAATCCAGGGGTCTTCTACAGGCCGAGCTCTGACCGCACTGACGGAGCGGCCTCGCCGAGAAACAAAACCACCGCGAGGTTCACCAACTTCATTATGAAGTGATGAATGTGTTTTCAAAAAAAAAAAAAAAGTGTTTATGTTCATTGGAAGTGAATTCAACATGCTGTTCAACTATCCATGTGTTAATGTTTAAATGTGTTTAGCCAAAGAAGTCAAATACACAGTATTTGAAGCAGAAAGGATTCTATGATTTTAAAAAAATAGAGGTTTATCCTGAAAATTTTTGTGGTAAATGATAATTCATGAGATTGATGCAGTCATGGTAACCTGAAACAGAATGTTATTATGATGAGATTTATGCTGATATCGATATGTAATATTTTAATGGTGTTAAAAGTGTTAATTAGTTACTAATGCAATGGGTAAAGTTTTAATCCAAGAAAGGAGGGGATGTCATGTACTGATAATGACGTCAGCATGTCGTTACGTTATTCCCCCGGGGGTTGGTTGTAACGTGCTCTTCCTTGCAAGGCAGTAGGAAGTAAAGGAACAGAAACCGTTCTCTCCGTGTGTGTCTGATTTAATTCGATAGCACTAAGTCAAAGTGTAACACACTGTGCTTCTCATCGTTTAAACCTGGTGCTCTCCACAGCGTCACGGGTTTCCCCCGGTTTATCCACATTTTACGACGTGATTAATGCAAAATTCATGGAGGTGCAAAAACAACTCCGGCCAGGGAAACCAACTTTGGAACTCGTCAGGGCTTGTGATGTACGGTGGAGTTCTTGGTCAGGCGCAGTAACCAAAGTTCTGATGTTGGATTGCGTTTTGGAGACGCTTGCCGAGTTCTCGGAGTCCGGCTCCGGTAACACCAAAGTTGAAGCCGATTCATTACTGCAGCAGATCCAGACGAAGAAATTCGTCTTTCTGTTAGTCATGTTTAACCAGCTATTTGACACTACCGACTATGCCACTAAGGGCTTGCAGTCTTCCACAATAACAGTTACAGACTGCATTAATCTGCTCGAAGCGCTTAAGGAATCTTACTCCAAATTTCGTAATGACGACAGTTGTTTTGACAAGGTAATGGAGCTGACCGACTACATTAGTAAGAAAAATGACATCGTCAGCTGGGATGTAAGTGGCACCAGAAAGCGAAAGTTAGCCCTACCAGCAAAGCTTGCTGGTACGCAGGTCGAATGCAGTGTGGGCAAAGGCGCACCTATGAGGGACAGGGCAGACCTTAAGCGAATTTGGATAGATGTACTGGACCGGCAGCTTATGGAACTGAACACCCGCTTCAAGGACGACACATACAGCTTCACGAAGGCAGCTGCTGCTTGCATGCCTCATTCAAGCACCTTTGGTGAAAAAACAGCACTCCAACCTGTCGCAGGACACTTAAACATTGCAATCGAAGGCTCTGAACATGCAGTGTTTGTTCAGCTTTTGAATAGGAAGCTGGCGCAGGGCAGCGCATTTACATCACTTTTGGAAGTCCTTGACTCTTGCCCGAATGACATTTTCCCTCAAATAAATATTCTTCTGCGGGCCCTCATCACAATGCCAATAACAACATGCACTGTCGAACGCCTTTTTTCTACTGTCAATCAGATAAAAACCTCCACCAGAACATCCATGTTGACTCAAAGACTGAATGCACTCTCAGTGCTTTCCCTTGAAAGAGAACTGACGGAATCGTTGGAATACGCGATAAGAGAGTTCACCAAAAAAACCCGTCGTCTCTTGCTGTAGCATGCATCAAAAGGATTCATCAAATGTGAGTGCTAATTACTTTTTTTCTATTAGGCCTTCTTCTTAGCCATGGTTTCCATTTTTGGTCAATTTCATAATTTGGCCGCCGAGCCAACCTGTTTTCATGTAGAGGATGTGTTTTGGCCGCCGAGCCAATCCGTTGTCATGCTGCGGACGTGTTTTGATTCTTTAAAATAAAGGACTTTACATGACTTAACATAAGTGTTGTGTTGCTGATTGCATTGCCTATGGGGTGCTTGTATCTGAAACTTTGCGTCTGTGTAACTGTGCACACAGCGTCTGTGCAGTTGGCTGAGATGTGTCATTTAACTGGAAATGTGTGTGTGCGCGCCCGCGCATGTGTGGCTTGCATTATCCATGAGCACTTGTGTCTGACGTGTGCTCACTTTGCCAGTGCTGTAAGTGATAACGTCGCTTGTGATGTCCTAACGAGGCATACTTTTTCAAACGCTGTATTATAATACCTACACCTTATAATAACCCAAAAGTTGGGCCCGTCTGATTTTTTCTGGGCCCACCCGTTTTATTATGTCTGCCTACGCGCCTGTTGAAACGTATGCTGACTTGATATTTTATTGCTGTTGATTCTTACACGTTTTAACAAGTTTGTCGTCACTTAAAGAGTTTTTCTGTTACGTTTTCATCTATATGTTTGCTTTGAAAATGTTCCCATGTCAGGTCTGTGCTAGTGAATGTCCCACTGTATTCACATATGTAGCCTATAGCCCAATTCGCACGGGATAAGTATTACCTATGGATCACTGGCAACTACCCCCGCACCTCTGTAATTTTTTGTGGCGCATTCGGACGGGACAAGCAAAAGTCTGTAATTTACTGAAATCACAGACATCATGAGCGGATATTCCGTAATTGTCGTAACTTCCTGTTTTGCCCCGTTGTACCTGGTTGTACACATAGGTTGAACACACAGGTGTGCGTTCAGACGGGACGTAAATTACCACAGGACGTCTGTGTTTCGCCGAAATACAGTAGGTAATTCGCGGCGGAATTATTACCCCACAAATCACGGACATGGCGCATTCGCACAGAATTCATTGCAATATTCCAAACTTGTTTTGTAAGTGTGCATGGCCTGACTGCCAAAGAATATTCCAGAAATGTGCAGCCTTTAAATCCCATGTTTACAGACAACATAAAAGAGGTCATCTGGTTTGGCCAGTACTGCATGGAGCAACTGACCTAAAATGTCATGTTGACATGTGCAGTGAATTTGAATTTCCCTCTTTTTTTTCTCATCTTAAAATACACATTAAAGAGGCCAAAACTGTCTCATGCCCATTTAAACAGTGTGACAAGCAATTTCGCGTGTTGTCTTCATTCTCTTCACATATTTCTAGATCTAGATTTCTAGGGAGAGAAATCGTAGAATACTTCCAGAGCAAACCCACAAACAAAGATGTCCAACATGTTCTCTCCCAGGGTGAAGATACAGAGATGGCCCTCCATGTTGTCCAGCTACAGATGGCTGTTATGGTAAATTCGATGTCTGCTAACCTTTTGTCTCTTAGATGACACCTTGTTGTAAATCCAATATCTGCAGACCATTCGTCTCTTGATTAACACATAGACAATAATCATTTAAATGACCATTGTCTCCAGATTCTGTATCTCCCCAAAGTGCGAGACCGCCCCGGGGGGGGTGTGGCAAGGAGACAGTTGAAGAATACACACCTGAAAGAATCAAACCCTTCCTCTTTCTGTATAAATGCAACTGATTTCCATTGTCCTGGGTCTTTCTTCACCATGAACGCTGACTGGTGAGGACTGACCCTTCTGCCAGAAGAAAATAAACACGTGGCCGGCTGGCAAAAACAACAGAGATCTCTATTTTCATTTCTCATCAGAGGTATTAGAAAGCAAGGGAAGATTTTTCCACAACAATGGCCCACTTCAAAGAGAGCACAAATGGGCTCATTCTTCCTGCAGATGTTAGTTTTTTCATACTTTTTATTCATATTCATTACAATTGTTGAAATCTATCATAATATAAAACCAATGTTTTCACCTTTTTTTTTAACTGTTTGTGCTTTACAGCCATCTGCTACAGTTGCTGATGTTGAGAGGACCCTCACTCTGCCATCAACACCCCGTCTAGTACTGCTTGGTATGTGTTCAGTAAATTCACTTTTTTTAAAATTCAAAAGTCATTGGCCACCATCAGATTTGTAGTTATCCTGAAGATTTTTAAAAATGTTGATAAAATGTGATAAATAAATAAGAATGGTGAACTTTGCTACAAAAAATAATCTGAATATGGCCCATGACTTTTGCAGAATACTGAACATGCACACCAGATGAGCTCATTCAGTTGACTGTATTTCATCCAACTAATAATGATTTTTCAAGAAAGATAATTAAGACGTGGCTGTATGGTGGAGTAGTAGTTATCGCTGTCCTGTCACAACTTGACAGTTTCTTCTTCAAATCTTGGCCTGGTTCTTTGTCTGTGGAATTTACATTCCTTGCCAGCATGTGTTCTCATTGGGTAAACTGGCTTCTTCTCACAGATAGATAATTTAACCCATAGATGGTAAATTATTTTTTAATTCTAAATTGTTGTGTCTTTGGATTATCAGTTATAGAAAATCAGTCCATCCATCCATCTTCTATACCCACAATCCAATTCAGGGTCGCAGGGGGGGCTGGAGCTTATCCCAGCTGTCATTGGAGAGGCTGGTACACCCTGGGCAGGTCACCAGTCTATCACTGAGCCACACAGAGACGAATGAGAGACAACCATGCAAACTTGCACTCAATAGGGTCTCACTCCTAAAATGCATTTTTTTGGTCATTCACACCCTCTTCCTGTGAGGCGACAGTGCTAACCACCACACAACTGTGCAGCCCCTTAGAATTATTGTTATTTTTAAAATTAAAATTTTTCTTTAAATTTCAGGTGGGAAAGAGCGTTTAACAGCCGGATGCTGGATGATCAGCGTTGACAGTCACATCAACCTTGCACCTCCATACCTCACAAACCTCCTCCACCCCTACTCCCCCACTCGACATCTCCGCTCCTCTGATGCAAACCTCCTCACTCCCATCACCAAGACCAAGTACCGCACCCTTGGGGACAGAGCGTTCTCCATCGCTGCCCCTACCCTTTGGAACTCCCTGCCCCCCACCATCCGGAACTCCCATACACTCCCCTCATTCAAAAGCCAGCTCAAAACCCACCTGTTCAAAATCACCTACAACACCTGATAAAATGTTCCTCTCCCCCCCCCCCCCCCCCATGTGCCTAAAGTCTGTAACAGTGTTTTTCTCTTGTTTATAATGTCTTGTTTTTTGTTTTTTTTTGTTTTTTTTTGTCTATGCTTTCTGTTTGTTCCTTATGTAAAGCGTCTTTGAGCATTTGGAAAAGCGCTATATAAAACCTATGTATTATTATTATTATTATATGTGAGGGAATTCAGCCCACCTTTGTTACAGGGCTTGCCACACTGTTTTCAGCATACTACATCTTTAACCTACAGTATCAAGAAGAGGCTGTCTGTACGCTTGAATTCATTCAGAGGTAAGACCTGTATTGTCCATTTATGTTTTCATTTTTCAGAAAATGCATTTGAATACTGAATTCATCATTTATTTTCAAATACCAATCTTTCATTTCTATCCAAATGCTAAACTCACACTGCTGTTTTTTGGGGGTTTTTTCAGACGTTTTATTGGCATAGACCTAGCCTGGGAAAAAGCCGACTGTTGACTCTGTCAAACAGTCTGGGAAAACCCAAGAGGAATCCGTTTCCATGGAGGGCGGGACCTTACCCAGCAACTTAAATTCATTGGAGTAACGGAGTTCCCTTAACCAATCATAATGTTTAGAAATGACGTTGGTTATGCGCCGAGGTTCATGCTTGCTCGCGAATCACGCTTCCCACATCCGCTTTCATTATACCGGTACCATTTGATAAATCAAACTTTTCCCAAAGCCAGTTGGAAGGAGAGCTTCGACATCCTTGCCACTAACAAAATTGACGAGGCATTCCTCTTGCTCTCGTTTTAATTGTGTAATGATCTCCAGAGTTGAGACAACTTCATGGATAGCTTCTAGCGTTCTTCCGTCGCCATGTTTATTTCCGCTGCGGTTGAACTACAATTATATGGACTACAATGGACTCCGCGCGTGAGTTTGCGTCACCACTCGCAACTGTTTGCTGATTGGCAAAACACTGAGCGAACCGAGGTAGGGGGATTTGGCCAGACTATGTGCGGAGCCAAAATCTTTGGGCGGAAGTACGTAGGATGGCGTCGCCAGGCTAGCATAGACCCAGAGAGAGGGACCAAAGCTACCGTGGGCAAGATCATCTCCAAGAAGACAGGGAAAGTTGTACAGAAGAAGGCAGTCACTGTCAACCCCCATGTTTCAACTCTACTGAAGAACCTCATTGACTTTGAGTGGAATTTCATATAGGTCAGCGAGAACTCAGTAACAAGGCTCTTTTTTGTTTTGTCACAATTTGATTTGATAAGCTGAAAAGCCTTTTAAGGGACTATAAATTAAATTAAGAAAGCAACTTGTGTGACTTGTTTGTTTCTATAGGGTGTGATCTCTTTTGTATTTAAGGTCAGCAGAATTGTGGCATACCATTATTTCTGTTATAGAAGATTCAGAGCCTTCATTTTATGTTTTATGCTGACTTATTTGGTGAATATGAAAAAAGCCTGTTTTGAAAGGTTGATTTAAGTTGAGTAAAGGGGTTTGTTATATAATCATTTGTCTGCTGTATGCAGTCTGTACTTATTTTATGTCTACCTTTAAATTCAAAAGTAAAAAGAAAATTTCACATTTCTTATTTTACAGAATGTGATGTTTTTGTGCAATAAGTTCTGCAAAGAAAGAGCATTTTCTATTGAGAATACAACAGTTACATTTTCATTTGTCACTTTTTTTTATTTTCTTTTTTAGTTTCATTGAGTGATAACAGTAATCTTGTCTGTGCATCTTAAATTTCAAAATGGAATTGACAAATATGGACAATTTTGAAGGAAATAAATGGCCATTTATTTTTAGTATGGCTTTCCTTTTTTTATAAAAGGTCAATATGATTAGTTTGTATCGACAAATCTTTCTGTTGGTGATCCTTTGTTGAATAAATGTTCACACATCGATCTACAATTTTTAAGTTTATTCTTTTAGACTATGTTGCTGCATGGAAGTTATCTATAAAGCTCATGGCTAAATGGCCCTGTTGATGTGAATAACAACAATTTAAACTGTATGAAAAAAAAATTGGGATTGTGCAATACCTAATTTTAGTATATTGCATTACAACAGTAATAAACTGTCAAAGGTTACAGTAAGTATGCTGTAAATAAATGGTAAATTACTGGCAACCCAGCTGCCAGTAACCTACTGTAACTGCAAGAAAATACAGCAATACGCTTTAATTCACCAAATCCTGTTTAAACAGTAACATACCATAAATATGATAACAGTAGGAGTACCTTAAAAATAACAGTAAATTGCTGGCAACCCTGCTGTCAGTAATTTACTGTAAATATACAAGACAATTTGTTACAGTGTAGACTTTGTCACCAGCATGGGTCACACCACCAAGTTGAAGGAACTGAAAAATCTGGTACAGGACTGGACTTTATTGCAGAGAAAGAACTTCCTTTCTGTTAAGCCTGTGTGGAGGGCAAGCTGTCCAGAAAGCCATTCCAGTCAGTGGGAAAAATTAGGACCAAATGTAAGTTGCAACTGATCCATAGTGATGTCTGTGGACCCATGCAGACTGCTGAATCTATTGGTGGAGCAAAGTACTTTGTAACTTTTATTGATGACTACTCTCATTGCCACCAGGTATATTGTAGTAAACAGAAGAGTGAGGTCCTAAGTGAATTCAAGGAGTTTGAGAAGACTTTCTCAAATGAGTGTGGGACGAAAATCACAAGACAGAGAACAGACAATGGTGGTGAGTATACAAAGGAATTTCAGGAATATTTTAAGGCCCAAGGTATTCACCATAAGATGTCTGTACCTCACTCACCTCAACAAAATGGTGTTGCAGAAAGAAAAAATAGGTTGAATCAGCTAGAGGGACGCTGTCACGTGCTAAGTTACCAAATACGTACTGGGCTGTAGCTACTGCAGCTCTACGTAAAGGACAGGCTGCCCACATCTGTCCTGAAGAACGAAACAGAAGGAACACCCTGTGGCAAAAAACTGGACATGAGTCACATGAGAGTGTTTGGTTGTGTTGCTTATGGACACGTCCCAAATATAGAAAGGAGAAGACTTGACAAGAAAGCTGTGAAGATTCGGTGTGTGGGATACGCAAACAGTGCAAAAGGCTATTGTCTGCTCGAAGAAGAAAAAAAAACTATTCAATTCGTCGAGATATCATCTTCAATGAATCCGACTTTGACAGGAAGTGTCATCATGCAATTAAAGGGTACCAGTTAACTAAAACCAGATAGGAATTTAACATTCCTGTCAAACAGTGAGTCAGGTGGGATGCATTACTGCAGGTTTTATATTGGTTTTCTATTGTGTGCCATATTTAAACTGCATGTTTTGTTTAATTCATTTCTAGGTATGTTTTGGATTTATTTATTATTGGTTTGGTTATTTCCTTTTAATTAAGTTGAACTGCATGTGTTGGAATGGCCCTTTTATGATGTTTAGGCAGTAATGCATCCTCTGTCCGAGGGCTGCACCAGCCCATCGGCTGCTGCAGCGGCCCCACCCTAATTGACAGGTAGCTGGAAGTGGTTGGAATGTTCCCTTCAAGAAGGACGCTGAAACACCAGAGCGGGGGAGGAAGAGGAGAAGGGAGCAGGGCAAGAAAGAGCGCAGCGGCGCCGTCATTCAAGGACTAAGCACATAGACATTCACCATCACTACATGCTTGACCTCACAAGCATTGGTTGATGTTAGAATCCTTATGTATAAATAACTCTATATATATGATTTTACACTTGCACTACAACCTAAGATTGTTTTGTGCTGTTGACATATTTGTTAAGGGAGATGTAATGTTTGACGGTAGTGCTTTAGACATGACCTTTATTTTGAAATGCCAAGCACTGTTGGCACTGAGAAAACACAGGAAGTGCATGTACATGCTTATCGTCAAAGGGATAGTTCGCCTCTTTTGACATGAAGCTGTATGACATTCCATATCAGCAACATCATTTCTGAACATCTTCTTACCCCCTGCTGCGTCCTGTGAGCAGAGTTCCAGCCTCGTTTTGGTGTTGATGAAGCTAGTCCGGCTAGTTGGCTGGGGTCCCGAAAAATAAAGCGTTTTGCTTCTCAAAACAATATGCGTTCAAAAGAGTAATGCATTTGCATCACAAAATCGTCCCTCCAGAAAAAGTCAGGCCTCACATCGCTTGACGCTATTTTTGCCTTCATATCAATGCGTACAGCCACCTGCCGACAGCCGCACCTGTTACGGTGTTTCCTGCTCGGAAGCAGGGGATAGGAAGGGAGAGAGAAATAGCGCCAAGCGCGGCCAGAGCCACAGATGAACCCAGATTGTGTCACTTCCTTTGTGGTAAATCAGGTCAACGTTAAATCCTTGAGTCTAAAGTATTTGTTGCTCCTTACCTTATGCCTTCCGTTTCAGTTTACTCCCCGTCAGAGCATGTGAACGGAGCGGAGCGTGTAGCGGAGCGGTGAAATATGGTGAGAGCGCAGAGCGGTTTTCAATTCAAAACCCGGAGCGAGGATTTCGCTCCGCTCCAGTTCGCTCCGATGCGCTCACAACGTCAATTAAAAATGTCGGATTATAAAATTTGTAAAATAACATTTTTGATTTAATGTAGTCTAGTGTAATAAATTAATAATTAAATAGGAAACGCGGGGCAACATGAATGGAGCGAGATGTTACGTTCACAGCTGGGGACAAGCAGCCACGCGGGCCTTGTCACCCGTAGTAAATGTGGAAGTGAGCAAGTCGAGGGCGCAACGGTGTGTTCTATGTGTGGCGGAGCTAGCATTAGTTGCAGAGAGAGTGCGGATAATAAACAGGGAAACGCCCGAACTGTAGGGCCTACAAACGCTATCGAGCGTGGATTGTGTATTTCGTCTGGAGTTTTGGGACACGGGAACGCTCGGAACAGGTCAGGTACCGTGAAGACATATTCCCCTTTCTGATTGTCCGAATTAAGCTGACTGCTCAGGTGCTAGTTCTAACCGTGACCCTCGTTTCCTCTGCTTTGCTTCCGTTTCTGCTGATGCTCTCGCGGCCACACGCACACACGCACGCACGCCTCTCCCTCCTCCTGCCTAGCCCAGCCTGGTCGTGTGATGCATATTTATATGTATAGCTAATAATGTCCTTACAATGGGAACAGAGTTTAAATACGTTAACTGGAGATGGAGTTACTATCCCCCACCCGAATTCGGTGCAGGACTGGGAGGAAAACGTGACGACGTGGCCCAACATAACATACAAAACTGAGCACCTAGAAATAGAAGTACCCTACGGCCAAGGCTTTGTTCAGGAGCATATCTCAAGGCTGCGTACACTTTACTTTTCCCACATGCTCCCGAAAATCGTTGATGATTTTGTTGAGGGAAGGTTACAGTTCTGCAGTAAATATCTCAGCATTTTAAAACCAAAATAAACTGCCCTATGTAGGTGCCAACAGATGTCTGTTGTTTACATAATGTAATATAATGTTGAATATATTGTTGTACAAAATTGAAAATAAAGGTTGATGTAATTTCATTTCATAATTGCACTGAACTACGATCATGAGTGCCCTATCTTCCTTAGAGTGTTACAATTTCTTTTAACACAGTTCATTCATAGTAAACTCATACTTTACATTAATAACACTGGATTAATTCATTGTTTTGAGGAAATGAAACAAATGGCTTCAACTAGAAAGATCATGTATTTAATCCTAACAGGTATTAAAAAGTGAAATACAAAACGACCCCACACAATTACATCACTATAATAATAATGTACAATATTAACTGTTAAACATATAGTATGCACACAGGGACACAAGGCAAGATTCTAAACCTCATGAGGCATTCTGATCAGTGGACTTCTCAGGTTAACTAGGCCAGCACAGATGGTCAAGATGTTGTCCAGTTTACGTGCCATGATGGGAACGGTCTGGGATAAAATCTTATAGATCTTCAGTCTCTGGATTGCTCTTTCCACATGTATGCAGACATTTGTCAAAGCTCTCTATCTAACCACTCGTTCAAGTGCTTTCTTGAGTTTGTACAGCCAACTACTGCACATGTCGTTCCCGAACCACTTTTCCTCTTAAAGTTTTCCATCCTTTTTCTCACTGCGTCGATATTGGAGCGAGCTAGCAAAACAAACCGGAGCCCGCCAGAACGGAAGTGCAGAGCATCGACGGGAGGACTTTAGGAAGTAGAGCGGAAACGGGTCAAAAACTTGTTTATATCCCATTACGGATTCTCCTTGGACTTAACTGAAAAACACTCTCGTTTTAGTGACCCACCAGACCAGAATCTCCTTGTAAGTGGCCAGCGGAGCAGATTATGTAGTATCCATGTTGGCCGCACTCCCTGGAAAGTGTATAATCAAGGAAGTTGTCGTCACACGCCAGTTTTTGCCACACGCCGTTTGCAATACGCCGGTTTGCCACACGCTTGTGTATGGCACCAGGGTCGCCATGTAGTGAGGGGATTATGGTCGGGAAGAAGAATAAGCATAAAGTAAGGTTGTAGTTGTTTATGCCGTTTGTGGTTACATTCAACTTGACATTCATTTGAGCGTGTTTGTTTATCACCGAGTGCAGTTTGGTTCAACGTCGGGTACCAGCTGCTGTTCAGAGGCTACACACACGAGGAGTTTTGCACCCTTGGTAGGCAAAGCGAGGTATGTGGCAATTGGTGGCGTGTTTTATTGTTTATATGTATTGTGTATTAAGTGGTCGTATGGGATATGTAGTATTTGATTGAATGTTAAACAGAAACGTGTAAAACATGTGCAAACTATATTTGTATATTGTTTTTTAGTTTCACGGTGCTCAAAAGAGAGGAATAAAGATTTTGCACCAGTCGAACTCTACGCTGTTTTCGTGGATGTCAAGGGCTGCTACACTCCTGGAACCTCCTTACCATCTGATCGTTATAAATAAACTATTCTCTGTCTTACCCTGTCTCTGTCTGCTCTTGGGTTCGACCTTGTTTGTGTGCGTGGCTACCAGCAGCCATGACAATTACTGTTACAGCTTAGAATAATGTTTTTTGGACACTGTTACAGTTTAACATGCATTCATATATATCCCAATATATAGTGTGGCAGTGTGACGAACAAAAGCAGTTCCTCTTCATATAATCTGATCATAAGATTGGGCTAGCACAACCAGAGCATGTGTCCTCCTGCACATTACAAGGTAGCTCCAAGGACGTGTGTGTGTGTGTGTGTGTGTGTGTGTGTGTGTGTGTGTGAAATGGTGAATATGTGGCTGCATGACTATTTATTTGCTTCTCCAATTTGCACCCTATGTTAGGTAAGTCATTACCATTAGTTCTTGCAGCTTGTGTTCAAACATGTGATTGGGTGCAAGCCAACGCTTGTTATGGTAGGAATATTAAGTAGGGCCCCACAGGCCACTGACTGACAGAAGGCAATAAGGACAAAGAGACATCCAAGAAAAATGGACAGGCAGAGAGGAGGAAGGATGAATATGATGAACATGAGTGTGTGAGAGAAGCAGGGGATGTTGACTGATGGAAGCAGTCAGGCTCCCACATAAAGGAGGAAGTCTTCAGAACCAGAATGTTTCGGTGGCTTTCATTCTGAGTCATTCTGTTTTATTGTTGTCCCATTTCGTCTACTCGGGCAGTTTGTAAGAGAGAAATAAAGCACATAAAGTAAAAATGAAGCATCTCGATCCAGACCAGTGGAACTTTCAATACTCTTTCGACACACTGTCCTGTGAAGTATGAGAACACAATTTTGGCTTGTGGAAAACATGCTTTGCTATATTTACAGTATTTGTACTTGAGCTTGCTATCTATGCTAAAGCAAATGGGAAATACTTCCGACCATTGGTAAGTCAGTGGAAGCTACATTTTGCAAAGGCCAGCTACTAATGTGGTCACTGATATTTATCAGTGTTGATAAATGATAAACAAATTATTTATCCAACAAAGGTGGAAACCCGGCAACCAGCGAGATCAGCTGCAGATTCTGATGGGGATTAGCACATCAAGGCTAACAATTAGCATGCTGAGGCTGACTATAGCCGCTTTCGGACAGACAGTTCTAAGAAAGTAGTTATCAGAACTACCCTCCTCGAATTTCGTTCTGATAACTATCCTTCCCCAGCGGAACTGTTTCAGTCTGCATTCGCACATGAGTCGGGACCTGATAGGGACTGATGCGCCGCGCGCAGCCGTCTGCTTCAGTGACGTGTTAGCCGTTAGCCGTTTAGCGCTACATTCAAACACAAAACAAAACGGTAAAAGTAAGGAGAGTAGAAAAAACACCACCAAGAAGCTAATATGGAGAGCGGGGAGGCCACTGTGTTTATGGTCTGCATGATGGTGATATTAATCATGGACAATCACATCAGGCGTCTAATATCGAGGCTGGAAGAGCTCACAGAGAGAGTCAGGAGACGATACTTTTTTATTTCATGAAGGAAGAAAGGAAAGCAGAGCGCTGCAGACAAAGGAGACCAGTGTAAGTTTAACTTATTAAACACCCGCCGGTTGTGTCTGTGTCTATCAGCCGCGTAGCTACCGACCACCACACACCTCCGTTAGATTCGTTCTATAGAACCATGAAAAGACCCGACCTCGGAGAAGGAGCTAAATAGTTATAGGAACTAAGGGAGAAAGCCCCGAGTTGCTGTATGTCCGAACACGGGAGAAAACGGCCCCGCGGATTAAAAGGTTATTAGAACTGCCAAAGGTTCCTACAGTCCGAAAGCGGCTAATAGGACTAAGATCAGGCCAGCAGACCACTGTCTGGATAAAGACAGGCACATGTTCAGCTGTATGTGGGACTGAAAACTTTCAGTCTTCGTCCCTCTGATCTGATCTGAGGAGTTTGGACCTTTTGGATCGCAGTAGGTGATCGTTCCTGATAGTAAGGTGACAAAGCTGAACACAAGTCCGCTTTTATTCACTGTGTGTTTCCCACAGTGAACTTGAAAATTTTTTTTTTTTTTCAATCAGTACAAACGTTTAGTTTTTTTTAAAGGGGGAAGACGGGACTCCACCCACTGTGCCGTATTTAGGCCCACTATGGTGCATGCTACCACAACACTCTGCTGTCAATGCAGTGGATTACTTTATGGATTTGTGTCTCAATCTGCAGGAATTATGAGATGATAAGGCACATTTCACCCGGTTGGCCTCAAGTCATAATGCCTGTGCTGTGTCTTGGCCAGTGTTGTATAGTAACAAAGTAAAAATACTTCACTACTGTACTTAAAGGATAAGACCGTTTTTTTGACATTGGGCCCTTGATTTCACATTATAACATGATGTTCTACTCACCCCTGCTTGTTGTTGAACATTTGGAGCTGTTCCGAAGATATTCGCGAGGCGTCTGGCTGCTCTCTTGAGATATTCGGCCATGAAACGGTTTCCTATGGGCAAGCTTATACAGGCACAAACTATGCTGTTTATAATTTATTAATTACTGTACATTAGCACTGATAACGTGGAGGTGCGTCGCTTACTTAAAAAAATCCGGGTTACTGTAATTTAGATTTTTTTGTTGTAAAGTGGGTGTTACTGACGTCCTCGTCGTGCTACTGCCACAGACAGCCCACAGACCTGCTGCCTATTTATTCATTCGGCTAAAATTCAAAATTAGTAACCCAGATTTTTTTAAGTAAGCGACGCACCTCCACGTTATCAGTGCTAGTGTACAGTAATTAATAAATTATAAACAGCATAGTTTGTGCCTGTATAAGCTTGCCCATAGGAAACCGTTTCATGGCCGAATATCTCAAGAGAGCAGCCAGACGCCTCGCGAATATCTTCGGAACAGCTCCAAATGACCAACAACAAGCAGGGGTGAGTAGAACATCATGTTATAATGTGAAATCAAGGGCCCAATGTCAAAAAAACGGTCTTATCCTTTAAGTATATTTTGGAATACTTTGTATTTTCCTCGAGTTTAACATTTTTTGACAACTTTCACTTTTACTTCACTATATTTCACCTATATCTCACCCCTCCCCCCTCCCCCCTGCGCGTTCACAAACTCGTGACTCGTTCATGTTTTTTGAAGGCGTGGTTTCGAGGGGTGGGCTAAAGGGAGAGGCAAGGTTGTGTATTTTCAAAAACCGAAATGGATAAACAACAGAAACGAAAGGGTGGTGCACAGAAGCTCTAGATTAAAGGCTAAAAATCCTACAAGCAGCAAAATGTGCGAAGCTTACTGACATGTTTGCAAGTGCTTCCACCACGACCACAGCACCGGGTGCAGGGCCATCAAGTGCAGGGCCAGGGCCGTCAACATCCTCAGCAGCCCCCAGTGCACGAGTGTCTCCGTAGAACAGTGTAGGCCAAACACAGAGGAAGAAGTTATCGAGGTGGAGGAGGAGGAGACAGACGTGACCCAGGGACAGATTGAGGAGGTCAGAATAGCCAGCCCGGTAAGCAGTAGGCTAATGTTAGGCGAAATGTTAGCAGAATGACGACGTTTTTTTAATGGGAGGACTGAGGGCTCTCCGTGTGCGTGGAGACTTAAATGAGGTATTTAAAGATAAACGACTGGTAGGCTACATCTTCACTACATCAGTATGGGGGGAATTGATCATGCAGAAATGATTACTTATTTTATCCAGTCAGGCTGGAGCACGAATAAAAAGCCTAGCCTGTTTTTTTGCACAACCTTGTTGGTTAGGAGGTGGTCACCGACTGTGGTGTGTGTGTGTGTGTGTGTGTGTCTGCGAGTGCGCGTTTCTGTCACAGAGATCATTCAGTCTTTATCTTCAACTAATGCTATGAGTAGATTTACTTTATTTGAAGGTGTAAAAGTGACATGTGCCTGTCATTAGCATTACAGTACTTAAACCATCATTAATGTAGGCAAGGCTATAACGTATCTAGTGCCATTCCATTTTGTAGGCTTATGTAAAGTTGACTGGTGTGCAGATATTGCAAATAACCAATGACATCAGTCATAGATATCAAGTGTGTCATTAATGTTTATGACACTCTCATGTAGACACCAAAGTGTTCAGTGTTATTTTAGCTTGTTATAACTATATTGTTTGCAGGTGTTACAGGTTACAGTTCCCCATGTAATATTAGTGAAACATTGCTTTGCTGAAATGGATTGGTAGGTAACCGGAGAAATACGAAATTAATATTCGTGCCTCGCTCATTTTTGGTCATTTTCAACCCTCCGCTGCATCAAACACAGACTGAGGAGTTGCCTTTCTGCCAGCAAACTGGAAGCCTTTATGTTGATGGCCACCGAGAAAGATGTTCTTGTGTCCCTTGATACTGACACAGTGATTGACAGAGTGGCAGAGAAGAGCGATTTAATGAAAAAACTGCTTTTGTAGGGTGAGGAGATTTATTTAAATGAATACATTTGTGTTAGGATTTAATTGCATTTTTCACAGAAAGTGATGAGATTACTTGTGTGATCGTATAAATATTCATGTTGGGCCGCCATGGCCAAAAAATGCCCGGGCCATTTTTTGGTCCCAGTCCAGCCCTGCCCCAAGAAAAGTGGTTGTCTGAGATGGGGTCAGGCAGCTCTTCTCCAAGGTGGCCTGGAGGCCCAACTGGGACACATGACCAAGCAGATGACTCGTATTGCGAGAAGCATGCGCTCGGGATGGGGTGCAGAAGCCAATCGTTGAGGTATGGAAGAGCCTTCATTCCGCAGAGGAGAAAGGTCTGCTTTTACACTCCGAGTGAACACCCTCGGGGAGAGAGAGAGGCCAAACGGGAGCACCGGAGAAAAACGGCGATGCTCTGCCGCAAGAGGTACATGAAAGTACGCATCCGTCAGGTCTGTTGAGGGAAACCACTTGTCCCTCGTAACAGTCTGAAGAACCTCTGCCGTCGTGAGCCTGTGAAAAGGCAGCACCTTTAGATATCGATTCAGTCCCCCTGAGACCCAAAATATTAGCCTCTGGGTTGCTGCAGAGGATCAATTGTCTCTATTGCACCCTTGGCCAGGAGGGCAGAAAGCTCCTGGTCCAGTGCTTGAGCTTACACCCGGTCGGTGATTATGGTCACCCTGACCCGGCGTGACATGCGAGGCCGCCGTTGGAATTGTAGCCGGTAACCAGAGGTAAGGGTGGTAACCACCCATGGATCCCCAGCATGAGCAGCCCAATAACTGAGCTGCTGATGGGAAAAATATTCGACGATTGGCCTGGTGGCCTCATCGTCTGTCCCCATGGCCCTTGATGGGGCGGCAGCCAGAGTTTGTGACACATCACGATGCAGAGCCTCATCTGGTGACAACATAGTGTGGCCACCTCAGGTTCAACCGCAGGCATAGGATCCAAGCCTGCTTTAACTAAACTCATGTATAGCTGCCAACACGCGACCATCTGTGGAGAGGCGTGAAAGGCTCTAGTTCCGCCAAAGAGCGTAACTCAGAGACAGAAGGGGCCCGTCTGCGCATGAAAAAGGCACTTCCAGGAGCGGACTCCTCCACCTGCGGGACGTCCAACTGCAGCTGCCTCAATGCCATATGCATGATGTCCCGCATAGAGCTGCCACTCAACCCACCAGCTGCACTCTGAGACGAAGAGAGTGAGCCGGTCTCTGCCCGAGACGACTGCGCCCCTTCCTCACTCTTAAAGTGAGGGGCAGAGGCAGGCAAAGACAACACGTCCACCTCCGAAGCCAACTCAGGCATTCAATTCAAATTCAATTCAATTCAAAAATACTTTATTTATCCCAGAGGGAAATTAAATGTTGATGTAACTCAATTAAATCAAGGAGTTATTATAGATGCTGATGGCTGTGGGCAGGAAAGATTTCCTGTAGCGGTCCGTTTTGCATCCAAACTGAAGAAGCCTTTGACTGAAGAGACTCTGTTTTCTGATAACAGTCTCATGGAGATGATGTTCAGGGTTATCCATAATTCTCTTGATTTTATGCAAAATCCTTCTTTGCATGATTGTCTCCAGAGGTTCCACAGTCATCCCCAGAACAGAACCAGCCTTCCTTATCAGGTTGTTGAGTCTTTTTAGGTCCCTGGTTCTGATGCTGCTGCCCCAACAGATGACGCAAGAGGAAATTACGCTCTCAACAACAGACTTGTAGAAGATCTGCAACATCTTGTTGCAAACCTTAAAGGACCTTAGCTTCCTCAAGAAGTATAGTCTGCTCTGTCCTTTCTTGTAGATGGCTTCACTGTTGTGTCTCCAGTCCAGTCTGTTGTCCAGATGAACACCAAGGTATTTATATTCCTCAACCACCTCCACTTCTTCTCCCATGATGGAAACAGGGTTTGATCTGACCCTGTTTCTCCTGAAATCTACAATCATCTCCTTTGTTTTGTTAACATTCAAGATGAGATGATTGTTCCAACACCATGCCACAAAGCGGTCCACCAGCTCTCTGTACTCAACTTCTTGTTCATCTCTGATACACCCGACAACTGCAGAGTCATCTGAATATTTCTGTAGATGACAGGAGTCTGACTTGTACAGGAAGTCTGAAGTGTACAGAGTGAAAAGGAATGGTGAGAGTACAGTCCCCTGTGGTGCCCCTGTGCTGCTGACCACCTGGTTAGACACACAATTCTTCAGTCTGACAAACTGTGGTCTGTTTGTCAGGTAGTCATTAATCCAGGTGATTGTTGAGGCCTCAACAATCAGACATCAAAGAACATGATCCTCACAGTGCTGCCTGCTTTGTCCAGATGACAGTGGGTTTGTTGAAGCAGGTGTATGATAGCGTCTTCAACTCCAACTCCATGGCGATAAGCAAACTGCAGGGGGTCCTGATATGTGCTGGTTTGCTTACACAGGTGGGTCAACAGGAGTCTCTCCAGGACCTTCATGATGTGGGATGTCAGGGCAACAGGTCTGTAGTCATTGATATCTGAAGGGTGAGTTTTCTTTGGTACCGGAACCAGACAGGATGTCTTCCACAACAGTGGTACCTTCTCTTGGGTCAATCTAAGGTTGAAAAGGTGTTGCAGAATCCCACAGAGCTGCTCTGCACAGGCCTTCAGGACTCGGGGGCTGACACCATCTGGACCTGCAGCCTTGTTCCGGTTCAGTCTCTCCAACTGCCTCTTCACCTGACTTCTAGAAACAGAAAAGTGGGAGGGGGAGGCAAAGGGGACAGCAGCATCTCCTGATTTGGTTGAAGACAAACTAGTGGAAGCAGAAGAATCAATGACTGAGGTGGAGGTGGAGATGTTACAGGAAAGCTGTGGGTCAGAGGAGGGTGGGATGTCTCTTTGGCTGGGAACAGGAGGGGAGGATGGTGAGCTTGTTCCTGAACTGAACCTGTTGAAGAATGTGTTCAGCTCATTTGCTCTATCCAGACTTCCATCCATCCGATCCTCCCTCTGCTTGAGGCCTGTGATCTTCTTCATTCCTGACCACACATCTCTGATATTGTTCCTCTTCAGTTTACTCTCAAGCTTCTTTCTATACACCTTCTTGCTCTCTCTGATCTTGACTTTGAGCTGCTTCTGTATACTCCTCAGTAACTCCCTGTCTCGCTCACTAAAGGCTCTTTTTTCTTGTTCAATAGTTCCTTTAGCTCACTGGCGATCCAGGGTTTGTTATTAGGGAAGCATCTCACTGTTCTGGTGGGGATGGTGTTGTCCACACAGAAGTTTATATAGTCAGTCACACACTCAGTCATGGCATTAATGTCCTCTCCATGTGGCTTACAAAGAGAAATCCAATCAGTTGCATCAAAACAACCCTGTAAGGCTTCTTCAGCTTCCTGTGACCACTTTCTAACAGTCCTTTTTGTGACAGGTAGTCTCTGGACAAGGGGTTTATATGCTGAACAGAGAAAAACAAGGTTGTGATCTGATTTACCCAGGGGAGGTCTTGATTTGGAAATGTATGAATCCTTGACATTTGTGTAAAACAAATCCAGTGTCTTGTTTTCTCTGGTAGAGCAGCTGAGAAACTGTTGAAAAGTTGGCAGTGTAGCAGAGAGTGAGGCATGATTAAAATCACCAGATATTGCCACAAAAGAATTGGGGTGTTGTGTCTGTATCTTAGCAACAACGGAACTGATGACATCACATGCAGTGTCGGCAACAGCTGAGGGTGGAATGTAAACAGCCACCAAAACAACACTGGTGAACTTTCTTGGCAAATAATATGGACGAAAACTTACTGCCAATAGTTCAATGTCAGGACTGCAGAGACGACTCTTCACAGTAACATGTCCTGGGTGACACCATCTGTTGTTGACAAGCACTGCCAATCCACCCCCTTTCCTTTTCCTGCTACTCTTTAAATCTCGATCTGCTCGTACAGTCAGGAAGCCCGGCAAAGAGACGCTGGAGTCGGGGATATGATCCTGCAGCCATGTCTCAGTAAAACACATTATGCTACATTCCCAATATTCTTGCTGAGTCCTTGTCAAGGCTAGAAGTTCATCCAACTTGTTAGCTAACGATCTTACATTGCCCATGATGACGGATGGCAGTGATGGTTTGAACTTCTTCTTTCTTTCTCTCCTCTTTGCTCCTGCTCTGCATCCACAACGCCTCCTTTTCAATTCCAGTGGGATTTCTGGCTTCAGTTGTCGAATTATTTCTGCTTTTCCAATGTTAATCAGCTGCTCCCTGTTGTAAACCACCCTGTTGCTACCCAGATAGCAAAACTCTTTTGGCTCGTATCCGGCCCACACCTGACATGTTCATCCGGCCCACATACGGCATGGAATGATGGCACTTGGGCGGTCCGCTCACGTTTCCCAGAAGTGGGCCACAACCAAGCCATCACAATGCCAGATGTCAGCCAAAATAAACCAGCACTCAGCCGGATGTGGGCCACTGTACAATTCTGGCCAGAACTGGTTTACACACTATAACCTTGACTAACCTGCACACTTGGGGAGTCACAACCATGATAAAATAGCATGTCAAATATGAAAACACAGAATGGTCTCAATTTGTGGCTACATGCCATTATGGTAACCCCAGATACCGTTTGAATGGTGGCATGCAGTGGGACTCATCTTGGGGTCCAAGATGAGGAAACTGAAGAAATGACCAAACACGAGAAGTGGGTGTGATTTTTATTTTATTTTAAAACATAATGGCAAAAAAAAAAAAAAAAAAAAAAAAAGGAAAAAGAGTTGGCGACTTACAAAAACCCAAATCCGTCTTCCGTACTTTAAGAAATACACAAAAGAACAAATTTAGTTGATTCAGTAAAGTATATTCAGTATATGGTGGCAGTGAAGTGCAAAACACAAAACCTCATCAGGATAAACAAAAAAGGCTTTGTGAAATGATATAAAGTTATAATATTGTGTTGATGCCTTACAAAACTTCAAAACCTAGTCTGTTTTTAATTACAATTAATCTGAAGCTAAACCCAATATCTGCTTGCTCAACCTCATTCTGTTCAGACAATGAAAGTTGGGTAACAGGCAATGTGAACTGGAGTAAAGCAGCTTCAAACACTCAGACAAACTTCACATTTAACCTTAACATTTAAGTTACAGTAATAACTCATGTTTATGTTAAAGGTGATTTTTTTGCTTTTGATATTTTGGAATGTGTTGAAATTAAACTCAGGAGCTGCATACACCCCGCACACATGCTGGCAGCTTCATCTTGATTTCTGCTGTCGAACAGCATCACATATTGCAAAATAGGTATCGTAGCCGACTTACGTGCGTGCTGTGAGGAACGCCTTCTCTCCTCCCACCATCCCGGTCTCCGGCGAGATGAAGCCACCTTTTTATGTAGGCCTCCACCTCCTGGTCAGTGGCAGTGGCCGTTAGTTGGTTGTTTCTGACCGTTCCTAAAAATTGAGAAAACAGTAAAGTTTTTGATAGATTACACACAATGGTGAGAAATGCATGGCATGCTATATCCTGCCCATAGCTGGGCAGCAATGATGAATGTAGTTTGAAAACAGTTTAGCCATGCCCATGACCAGCCCATTACTAAAATTGGAGGAAAACTGCCCTTCACCTGACGAACTGATTGATTAATCAACAATCAATGCCATTATATTGCAACAGAATAGAATATTGTCTGCTACCACACTGATGCATAATCATCCACATATTGATAAAGCGATTATGATTAATTTCAGCACCCCTAGCAACTACTCAGAATCATGAAAGAAAAGGAACACCCTAACCCATTCATAAAATGCATCACAATGAAATATAACACAATTAACACTTACCAGTAATGACATCTTTTATTCGGAGGCTGTGGAAAGCCGTTTTTCCATTTACGCCCCGCCAGTTGAGCTGCTTGGCCAGCAGTATCTCATGATTCTCCAGACCGCATCTTTAATGTCAACCCCACCGATGACACTCAAAGTAGTAATCTCAGGGGGAAAAAAAGAGAAAAAAAGGGCAGTATTAGTACCACAGTTTTAGAGAAAATGTTTAGACTAAATAATCAATTTCAGTAAATGAAATCAGTGTACTGTGGTTTCTTTATTTTTCACCCGAGGTGTCCCAACTGAGCTTCATTTCTGCTGTCCAAGAGGAGTTTTGTTACCCACAGATGTACAAACCATACACCCTTTACTTAAGAACAGTCCTCAACATCTCTGTACAGTTACAGTTCAATCGGATTGTTTTTTGATAAGGTTTCGATATTGCTTAATCATAACCGAACAGAAAAAAAGTTCCCGTACACGTGCATCAATAACATAGCATGCTAAGCTAACACAACGAAAGTCCTCGGTCGCAAAAACAAAAGAAAGCAAACCCTCCAGTCCCAGCGGTCTGGGAACGACTTCAGACTCATACTATTGACCATAGAACAAGCTGTGTTTCTTTTTGAAAAATGGCATCAACCTCACTCGTGGCTGTATTTTGGTCGCAGCATCAAGCTTACAGCACTATGGTCGTTTTGAAAAGTAATTACATTTCAACTATAGCCAATTTCAGCTAACCCTATCTGAAGAGGTACAATGCCACTTGTAGACACAGCAGGTTTGTATGGTTTAAGAGAAACAAAGCTAACACATCTCACACATAAAATTAAATAAGCTGAGCCGAACTTACCTTCAACTTTTCTGTGGATCCCAGCAGGCTGAATGCGGCCAGTTTCTTCTGCAAGGTAGCTGGGTCACGATGAAGTGCTGCCTCAGCCAATCAGAGTGGCGTTGACCGATTCAAATGTTAACGGTTGTGTTCCAAACGCCCCCGCAAATTTGGAACAAATCACACCAAGGGGGCGTGGTAGTGAAAAAAAACAACAGTCTAACTTCTCTTCAGGTAAAACTTGCAGTTTTTTTTGTGGAATAAGAGTGGGTTTGCCCAGCTCACAGTAAACCCACTTTTACCCATAGTTTCAACAAAGGTGGGCCAAGTTTATATGTGGACTACTTTAGGCTCACATCCGGATTACTCTTTTCTTATTTGCCATATTTCGGCCAAAACTGGCCCAAATATGTTTCAACAAAGGTGGGCCAAGTGTGTTTCTTTATATGTGGGCCACTTTAGGCTCACATCCGGATTACTCTTTGCTTATTTGCCATATTTCGGCCAAAACTGGCCCAAATATGTTTCAACAAAGGTGGCCCAAGTGTGTTTCTTTATATGTGGGCCACTTTAGGCTCACATCCGGATTACTTGATGCTCACTTGCCGTATTTCGGCCAAAACTGGCCCAAATATGTTTCAACAAAGGTGGGCCAAGTGTGTTTCTTCATTTGTGGGCCACTTTAGGCTCACACCCGGATTAGTCGTTGCTAACTTGCCATATATCAGCCAAAGCTGGGCCGTATCCGTTTTGTAATATTTGGCCCAAATGTAGCATTTACTACATGGGCCACTTTAGGCTCACATCTGTTTTGTCCGGGCCAGAAGAATGCCTACAGTGCCAGATCGTTGCCTCAAGTGGCCCACATCCGCATGCTGTCTGGGACAGAGCTACTACTCCTACGTGCTGCCACCCTCAGCAGTGCATTCTAGAGCATGGGTGGAAAAGAGAATCCAACCAGCGAAGGATCCAGCTGGCGTGCCTGAAGAAGGGATTTCACTTCTGCCAATTCTGCAGACAAACGCTCAACTCTCGTTGAAAGGCCCTGATCAGACTTGGCTCGATTCTTCTTAGGAGGAGCCACAGAGGCTGTGGCCTCATTCCGGTGCTTCGAGCGCTTAGGGAGGGTCACCTTCCCAGAAGGTGGAAGGTCATTGCCAACCTCGGGGCGCAATTGGGCCAGCCGAGTCACCCACATAGCATGGGGCATGTACCTACAGTTCATGCAGGAATTCTCTGATAGGGTCCCCACCAGGCGATCATGTCAAAGGCAGGCAGGGCACAGGTCGTGGCCATCATCTGCCTGAAGCACGATCCCACAATCCACACAACAGTGGGAGCCATCCATGTTCGAAACTGACCCGAGTCCAAACACAAGCAGAAAGAACAGAGGAGCTGACACTGTCAGCTACGCCCAGAATACAGGACGACAAACCAAAACCTGGGAGAGGGGGCGAAAACGCTGCCGTCACCAATTAAAGCTCAGGACAAAATAGAGTGAGATATTGGCTAAAATCGGGAGAGAGGGGCGAAAACGCCGCTGTCACCAATTAAAGCAATCAAACTTAGATGCTACCACAGGTAGCTCACTCCAAAACCAAATAAGCGGTTAGCTAAAATTGGGAGAGGGGGCAAGACGCTGCCTTCACCAATTAAAGTAATCAAACACAGATGCTACCACTGGTAGTTCAATCTAAAACTGAATAAGCGGCCGGCTAAAATTGGGAGAGGGGGTGAGACGCTGCCTTCACCAATTAAAGCTCAGCGCAAAATAGAGTGAGATATTAGCTAAAATTGGGAGAGGGGGCGAAAACGCTGCCGTCACCGATTAAGGCAAGAAAACTCAGATGCTACCATAGGTAGCTCACTCCAAAACCGGATAAGCGGTTTGCTAAAATCGGGAGAGGGGGCGAGACGCCACCGTCACCAATTAAAGCAATCAAACTCAGATGCTACCACCGGTAGCTCGATTAAAAACTGAATAATCAGGTGGCTAAAATTGGGAGAGGGGGCGAGACGCTGCCTTCACCAAATAAAGAAATCAAACTCAGATGCTACCACAGGTAGCCCAGTCTAAAACTGAATAAGACTTTGGCTAAAATTGGGAGAGGGGGCGAGACGCCACCGTCACCAAATAAAGAAATCAAACTTAGATGCTACCAAAGGTAGCTCAGTTTAGGAAACTAAACAATCAGCTGTTTAACATCGGGAGAGGGGACGAGACGCCACCGTCACCAAATAAAGAAATCAAACTTAGATGCTACCAAAGGTAGCTCAGTTTAGGAAACTAAACAATCAGCTGTTTAACATCGGGAGAGGGGGGCGAGACGCCACGTCACCGATTAAAGCAAACGAAACTCAGATGCTACCGCAGGCAGCTCAGTTTGGGAAACTAAACAATCAGCTGTTTAATATCGGGAGAGGGGGGGGGAGACCCCACCGTAACCGATTAAAGCAAACAAAACTCAGATGCTACCGCAGGTAGCTCAGTTCAGAACTAAACAATCAGCTGTTCAATATTGGGAGAGGGGGGGGCGTGACGCCACCGTCACCGAGTAAAGCAAACAAAACTCAGATGCTACCACAGGTAGCTCAGTTCAGAACTGAAAGAGCGGTAGTTCAAGTTGCTACCATCACAATTTAAAGCGCAACAACAACTGGAGAGGCTAACAAGTAGCCAAGCTGAAGTGCGTATCACAACACCAACCAGAAGCTGTGAGTCGGGAGGGGGGGGCGCAAAAGCGACCATCACCAACACACAGAAGATCGATCAAAGAGTAACCAGTCGCAGCCCCTAGGAGGGCGAAATATCGCTGCTCCAGCCAACAGGCAAATGGGGCATCAAACGACGGTGAAATGACCAAGAAAGGTTGATGCTATGCAAGCGAACCGCACGCGAGAAGAAAAAGGAACAGAGTGACGGATGACGTCAGGCTATTTAGCCTCTGATTGATCATCCGACATGTCACAGGTGTGACTCTGTTGGTATTACTACTCGAACGGCGCATGCGCGAAGGGACATTCAGTGCTTTCAGCATCGCCCTCTGGCGGTCAGTAGGGATGAAATAGAACCACAGTTCTGGCCTCTCTGCACCGGCTTCCTGTTCGGTTCAGAATGGATTTTCAGATCCTGATGTTTGTTTTTTAAATTTTGAACGGTTTGGCCCCGGAGTATTTAGCTGAAGTCATACATGTTCACAGACCAATCAGAGCTCTGAGGTCTGCTAACAAACTATACCTGGATGTACCTAAATGCAGGCTACAAACTAAAGGCAGTGGTTGCCCCTAAGCTGTGGAATAGTTTACCGCTGCATATCCGGTCATCAGAATCTCTTTAAATCCTCTCTTAAAACCCACCTTTTCTCCCAGGCTGTCGGGCCTGAGTGACACGGAAGTTGTCTTTTTGTGTCGTGTGCAATGTTCCCTCTAAGCACAAGAAAATCTATGTAGCGCATAAAATAAAATTCACCATAAACGTATTAATTAATGTCTAATACTAGACCTAATGTTTTTCTGTACCATTTTTCAATGTTACGCAGTGAGTGACAGGTGTTCAGCCAATGATACGATACGGTTTACTTATGCTATGCAGCCAATCATAGCATTGATAGTGCTTTCATAGGTGCCCTGCCCATACGCGCCGTGCAGGTTAGCTAGCTAACAACAGTGCGGCGGAGTTAAGAGACGCCCCTTATCATGGCAAAACGAACGGGCAGCGCCAGCGACACATCCACTCACCAAGCCAAAGTAAAAAAGAAATGCGGTTCTTTGAGGATGAATGGCTGTCTGACAGCTGCGGCTATTCAGAGACAACAGGGGAAGCCGGAAAGCCTCTCCCATTAGTTACATGCTGCCATTCCGACATACCGACATTCCGACATTGACGTTCAATTGTCGGAATGGTGACATTTTTTTAAGAAATTAAATGTACCGTCATTCCGAATTTCATTTTTTCTTTTGTCGGAATGGCGGTAGGATTTTTTCTTTTCAACATACCACCATTCCGACACGCGATTTCAGCACCACACGCGTGGACAGCTTGCCATGCAATAATAGTTACAATCTTCATCGTGCATTCAAGGCTGTGACAACTGTCGGAAGACACGCAACCTGCTGTTGTTAAAAGTATTGCCCGTCGACATCTCCACAAAGGAAGGTGAGCCCCGATCTTAAGGGATAAACTCACACAGAACTTCCTCCCTGCTCGTAAAAAGAGCAACGGTTAAAGAAACCAGTGGGCACCTTAAAGTGCAATCCTCATACAATCACTATGCAAACAAACAACACAACAACAAGATCCACATCAACAACAGCATTTTATTAACTTTTTATTCAAAATGAGGTAAATACAACTAAAATTAGCAACAAAAAAACAATAATAATAATTAATTTCGCCTAAACTGTAGGCTTTCTTTTGTCCCTATATAAACATCTATTAACATCTACAAACATCAGGGACACAAAACCCAACGATTTTAAAACAAGGCCTACTATTCAAAATTTACCATGCAGCGCTGGACAGCACTCCAGTACTGCTCCAGCGTCCTGCCTCCCCGCCTGTACTGTCTGCGCAGCCGCTGAAGGCGCTCCTCCAGCTGCCTCCCCTTGCGCCGCTGTGGTGGAGGTGGGTCCCCACCGGACGCCCTGTGGCACTGGGACTCCACCAGCCGCTGTTCGTCTTTAAGGCGGCGGATGAAGGACAGATGTTTGATGCAAACCCGGGTAAGCGCATTGATGTGTGGAGTTGGAGAATGTGAGAAAAGGCGACACGGTGATCTCTCCTTCCCGATATCTTTCACGCCAGCTACACACCATGTCTCTCTGTTATAACCGCGGTGGAAATTATATTTTATGACCTCTTGGACTTTTATAGGCTATTCGGTCAGTTGGAAGCTGCTGGTTTACTTGAAATATTCGCAATAGGTCTGATTTTCTTAGAATAAATCCGGACATGTCTCCCTGTTTTGTAGTTTAAAAAAACGGCTGAAAATATGTCATTTTAAAACGGCCGAAAATATGTCATTTTTAATACAGTGGCATTTTTAAATGCCTTAAAAAATACCTTAAAAATACCGTGTCGGAATGGCGGTATCAAAGTGTCGGAATGGCGGGATGTCGCAGTGGCGTCATGTCTGAGTGACGGGATGTCGGAATGCCGGTTGCATACCTCTCCCATTCTCTGGCGAAATTGCTACATCTTCAATGTTAAATTGACGATAAAACAGTTATTCACAAAACATAAGATATGCCCAATACTGCATTTACTTTCATAACTACAACATGTTGTCCTGTAGCTTAATGAAGTGATTTGTTCTGAAATGGCCGCCGTTCACTGAGGAAATCATGTTATGAAGCCGCCACTAACAGCCAGGCTTCCGAGCCGAGGGCTGCCCGGCTTCAGGAGGGGGCGGGAGAGTCAAGTTTTTTCCTACAATTCTAGGTCATCATTGGCCAAATCGACAAAAACTCATCACTTCCGAGGCTGCCCGGCGTCTCTGGGGGTAGATTAGACGTGGGCGTGTCAATATGAGGGGCTGTGTCGTGATGATTGGAGTTAGTGTTTGTCCATCATGTGGCAGCCGAACTTTTAAGCGGGGAGAAGCACGCGGGAACTTCAGTCCCAAAGCAGATACGAAAGAGACTGGTTGTCTGTGAAAGTGCTGTCGGAGTTTCACTCATTTCCCATGGTTTCCATTTCCATCCTCACACACATACACTTTTGTAAATATTACACTGTAAATAAGAAACACATCCTTGTTGTTTAGAAGTTTTGTCAATCATATTCCTGTTGTGCATTTGTTTGTCGTGTTAGCTAGTAGTTTTGTCACAATGGCGGCTATGCTCGCAGCTAAGCAGTTAGCAACACCAAATGTAGTTGACATGCTTTTAGCCAAGCGTAATATGGGCTTCCCCTGTTTTAAAAGTCAGCAGCCACCACTGCTGTCTGAGTATGTGCAAATAGAAGAACAAGCGGTGAAACTGGGTGAGATTTTTTCTTTTTTGAGTGAGAAAGATCTACTCTGCAAAACAAGGCTGCAAGCATGACTCACATATAGGCTAACAGATAACATACTACACATCTCATGAACAACAAGATTTTTATCTTTTTCATTTTAAGTGGGCCAAATCACTTATATTAAAAGTAAACTAATGAAAATTGCTGCTGTGATTTGATTCTTTTAATAAGCCATGGAACTTGCTATGATCCAAGGTTCTGAACAGGTGTGATACAGGTGTGTGTGGCCACAGTGTGTACATCTGATGTTGCTCACAGTGGTCCTCAGTGTGCTCAGGGAGCTGGTGTGTTTGCCCAGAAACATGAAAAACTAGAGGGAACATTGGTCGTGTGTATATACCTTTTGCTGAAATTGTCTTTGTGAAATTTATCTTTGGATTTTATTGTTATTCATTTATGTAAAGCACTTTGGTCAATCTTTGTTGGTTTAAGGTGCTCTATAAATGAATAAAACGTGACCTTGACCTTGATTGTTCCAGAAGTCTTATGGTTTGTTCACATGCAGCTTTGCAAACTTAAGCCATGCTACTTTCTGGTTTTTAGAGAGAAGATGCTTTCTCCTGGGAATTCTTCAAAACAAAGTGCTCTGAATATTCCACAGTTTGATCTTTGGATGAGCTTGCCGGGACATTAAGTGTGTGCAGGTGCCCACTCTTGCTGGCGATCAATTCAAATGAATCTGATTAGCAGCACCTGGCTGCTTCTTACCCTCAGCAGTAGGGATGTACAAAGGTTTTCACATACTGCTTCTGCATTTATGCTCAGAGTTTGTTCAGTAAATGTAATATGAAATCTGTTGTTGTCTATCTGAGGTTGTATTTACGCAATCAATACTGTATACTTTAATGAATTGCTTCTCACTCCAACTCCAGAATGACTTAAATATTTGGCTATTGTATCTGATCAAATATAATTGCCAAAAAGTGTTTCATGGATGCCTTTGATTTTCACTGTTTTCCATATACTACTGCATTGGCAAAGCTGTGACATCCATACAATTGTAAGTCGACATGCCTTTATTCCACAGAGTAGAAGTTTTGCATCACTTTATCTCATTATTTGTGTGAAAGTAATTTTCCACAATAAAATTTCAGAAAATATGTTAAATATATCTTTATCAGTAGACAATTGAAGATCAAAAGCTTTTACAATTTTACAATGGAGTACATTTTTCTGAAATTTCTCCACAATCTGTTAAAACAGTTTTTGCAAATTGTAACACTTCTGCCCATCTTTTCCCCGGGGAGACTCTGCCTGTCTGGTGCTGTTTTTATATGTAATTGTGTAAATTCTACAGCATTGAACTTTCGATGTAAGCAAAACTTGTAGTTTTTGAGTATTTTGCTTTTTTTATTTAAAAGTGTAAAATGATTGGACAATTATTGTTTTGTCGGCGGAGACTGCTTGCACCATGAGTCAGGGTCCTTTGGTGCTTTAGTGCAGCTTTAGTGCCTTGTAATCTAGGCAGAAATATATATTACTGTAGATCAGAGGTCTTCAACAGGGGGTCCGCGGAGGTACTGCAGGGGGGTCGCAAAATCTTTGGTTGATTAGACGATTTTTAACATTTAAAAAAAAAAAAAAAAATTACTATTATTTTTTTTTTCAAACAGTTTTTTCCCACAAATTGTGTGCAAACGTGTGCCATCAGATGGTTTGAGGATTCATTGTCCCATCTACATGCATGTTTAAAGTTAAAATCTGTGGAGTATTTGAATAGCTCAGTGTTGTATGCAAGATGTTTGTTTATAAATGGCAGTGGCACGGCTACCCTGTACCTTGCACATGTTTAAAATACAAACATGAATATATTAACCTGTGTATTATTTGAATAGCTTAGTATTGAATGTACAATAACAGAGTAGCTATGTTTATACACGGCACTAGGCCACGTTAAATATAAAACAATTGTATGCCATACAAATAGAAGGGGGGTCCCTGCTCCAACTCTCCATCAGTTTGGGGGTCCCTGGCCTGAAAAACGTTGAAGACCCCTGCTGTAGATAATAGATTTGAACTAGTTAAACAGGAGCCTGGCTGATCTTAGTGCATGATGCCCCAGTTTAAATCTCATATTTACTTTAATACTGTATGCTGTTATAGCATATGATTGCCACTGAATACACATTTTACATGCTACTCTGGTCAAGCACACCTGATTCAAATGAATTGTTGAGGAAACCACCAACTGAAGTTTTTAATATGTGGAGGAAACTAGACTTTACTCCATGGCTTCCTTTCCAGGTAGCCACACCCCTGACCCACTAAGTAAAACCACTGAGTGCTTGCTTGCACCTCCCTCTGCCAGACCTCTGAGGACAGAGGTCCAATTTAAACTCTCTCTTCCAGCAACCCACCCCCCTCCATGCCTCATCTCAAAGACATTTACACCAAAGACTGGACACAAAACTGTTTTCAGCTATTTTCTTGAATAACTGAACATTTCCAATAACTGTGGTAACAGAGCACATTGGGTATTAGCATTAGCATCAGTACCACACGACTAAGTATGGGACATCCTTTAATATAAAAGTGAACATCTCACCCTGCATGGTCCTTCTGTCCTGGTATTATTTTTGCTGTTTGCCTTCACATGCTGGCAAAGGAGCTTACATAGACAAAAAGTGTTACCCTTTGTCACCAATTCTGTTCATCATTTGTATATAATGTTAAATATTAAATATAATGTTAAAAATAAATAAAAAGATAATTGGAAAAAATATATAACTTGTTTGAAGCTTTAAAACACATTTCAGTTTTAAAACTAGAAATAAATTGACAAAGTAATTTTCAATATTTTCCCATATTCCCACAATACTTGAACTGTGGGTGGAGATTTCTTGCACCATAAGTAAGTGTCACTGCAAGTTTAGTGCCTGATAACCCAGTTACAATATCAATACATGTTGAGATAATAATGTCAAACATTTTCATAGATTTTCAACTAAGAGTTGAGGTAATCTTTTGATATAAGAGATTCCAAATGCTTTTACCTGTTTCATGCAGTTTTTTGTTGTAAAGCAGTAAAATGATCAGAGAACAACTTCAGAATTAATCCATCTGTAGGCATTCTGTGTAGCACACCTGATAGAGCAGATGGCCCCTGAGGTGTTTGAATGCTGGGGACACTGGTTCAAAGCATAGATCTGGCATTCTGCTGTATGCATTCATTCTAATATCTAAATTTATTGTTGAATTAAAAAACGCTGTTCCCAACATAAAGCATTCTAAACTTTTTTTGTTTTCTGCAAATTCAGTCGCATTCATTCATCATCAGCGTTCACACTACTGTTTTGCAGGAACAGCCATTCCAGTTATGTTACTGACCTTTTACCTGTTAATCTAATTAATTGCAACATGTTCATCCCGCTGTTAGGAGTGAAAACCACTTCCAAACTGGGGCAACAAGCCTTTTGTTGCCCCTGTTTGAACCCTTTTTCAATCGATGCGTTGTTCACATAAAATTCAAGATGATCCAATATAATTCATGAAATTGTAAACTTTCCTTGCCTCAACATTAAATGTTTCCTAATGTTGTATTATCCATCCATCCATTTTCTGTACCTGATTTAACCAATTCAGGGTGGCAGGGGCTGGAGCCTGTCCCAGTTGCAATTGTGCAAGATGCAGAGCACAATCTAGATGGGTCATCAGTCCATTGTATTTTTTCATATGAAAAAAAGGATGTTCCTTGGTTTTGCAAATCATTCCATAATGTTTTTATTATTGTTTTACACAACATCCAGACTTTTATAGAAATCAGGTTGCAGAAGAGTTAAAAAAGAAGACTTTTATCCTGGTAAATTCTGTTCTTGTAATCTGACACAGTAATCTACACATCATTCTTGGACAATGAGAATCTTCTTCAAACATTTATCTTTTCGGAAGTTATGGGTAAGGTCACAACTTACTTTCATGATCTGAAGAGCATCCAAAAATGACATACATATTTTTTTCCCGAGTGTTACACAGACAAATACAAGCAGAAATCCCACAAAAAAATGTTGTGAATCTGACTGAGTACAGTTGACAAATACATGCAAGGCTAAAACAAGAGCAGCTTTGCTATTGCACTTGTGAATCTGTTTAACCTGGATTTCTTCTGAGTCTCAAAGCTCTGCTAATTAAGTATTCCCCTCAAAGGAAAGGAGCATATTTTCTGTCTTCTGTTCCATTCCTCATCAGGATGTTTAATTTAGATGCAAATTGTCAGGAAAGAAAGGAAAAGAAATGCTGCAGGAATCACTAAATATCATGAAAAACAAACCAACCTCAAAACACCAATAACCAACATAAAAAGCCAAAGGCGAGCAACATGTTTGATGGATCGTTTTTCATAAAGTGAACTTGGAGTCAAGTGAGAGAAATGAATGAGCTGCACGTCTGTGGGCAGAAGGAGAGAAAAACAGTGGAAAGGGATGATGAAAAAAGACAGTGAATAGATGAGAAAATAGAGAAGCAGAGTAGAATGAGATAACTGCAGCCAGGGAAATAAAGTTAGAGTGAGGAAATGAAAAAATGATGTAGAATCTGTGAGAATATGACATCTATGTGCTGTCAGAAAAACAAAAGAAACTGAATGAATACATAAAGACATTTCTATCCCAATAAAGAGTCTTTATTGTAGAATGAAGACATGTATTTTTAAGCATGATGCAAGAAAAGTGGCTGTACAAAAACAGATCTTGTAATTTTTTAACTTTTTTTTTAATATGAAAAGGTAGAAATGCCGACAGTGCATATTTAGAAACATTTAAACGAGCAGTGAGGCCTGAATTAATGTTATGATCTCTTGAAAGGACTCCATCTTCTAATGAACCACACTGTGTGTCCTAAAAGCTGATGAGAGCCAGATGTGAAGACTCAAGAATCTGAACTGGCTTTCTCCTTTACTGAGAGTGGCTATTGAACCTGACCAGAATATTTTAAACAATCTAAAAATGTCAAGGAGATTATCAGCACCAGTTTTCATGAGTTTGGACTGTTTAGATGTGTCATTGATAGTGATATTGTTTATTGAAGTTGGGAAAGTCTAAGACTGTTTCATTAAGACTTTATTCATCTCTGAAGGGGAATTATATGGCTGCAATGTGAATTATTGCTATAGACAGATAACAAAATAAAAATCAGTTGACAGTTTTGGACAAAATTTTGGAAAGTTGAAGTTTAGTGTTGGGGATTAGTTATATGTAAATATAAATAGTGTCCAAGGACAGTTATTAGAATTCAGTAAAATCTTTTATGACTTATTGAGCACCACTGACTAAGATCAGAAGCTGATGACTAAAACCCAGAGTCAGTCTTATAATATGTTGGCCTATATGTATCAATCTGGGACAGATATGACACGCACAGAGCAGATATGAAGGCTGGGCATTGATCTTCGCAAGCAACAGTTTTCACAGTGAAACATATGCAATGACCATGAACAAGCAGCTGGGAGGATGCTTGTGATTGGGAGATGCAGGTAGATTTAGGAAATAAGCTTGTTGTTCCCCAGGAGATAGCCTCTACAAACCTAAGGCCTGATATAGTCTTGTGGCCTAGGAGTAGAATGAGAGTCTATTTCATAGAGCTGACTGTTCCTTGTGAGGAATTAGTAGCAGAAGCATATGAAAGGAAAAAGCTTAGATATGTGGAGTTGGGGGCAGAAGCAGAGCAGCGAGGATGGAAAGTTAGAATCTGTCCAGTGGAAGTAGGATGTAGAGGATTTGTTGCAAAGTCTGTTGTCTCATTGGTGAGGGAGCTGGGTGTAAGTGGACAGAGTGTGAGGAAACAGACTCTTGGAAGAAGCAAGGAAGAAATCTAGGATCTATTTCAGTGAAGGGTGTGACCCATGTGAGCCTTTTGAAACCAGGCAGCCATTTCAGGTGAGTTGGTCTGAATGGCCTTGTTTTTGCTGGCATTTTTAGTGATTGTAGGACTGTTTAGGTGAGTTTGTCTGAGTTTTAGTGATCTAAATAGCGTCCAAAGGACGCTGACTTCCACCAAAATGTTATCGATGAGTAGATGAACGTATTTTATGCCAGAAATAAGGTTCAGGTTTAAAAAATGAAAAAAACTTCCCCCTTAACTTTCTCCTGACTGGAAACAGGACCGGGGGTGCCTGGGAAACTGGCCATTCACACTAAAGTCTGTTCCCCTCAGCTCCCTGCCACACCTCAGTCAAATGTATGTTGAGGTTCCTCTTGCTCTTCATCTTCATAAAACATGTGAAAAATATATTAATTTTAAATTAGTTCTAATCCATGTTGATTTAGAAACAATTCAATTTATAGTTTTCTTATAGTGTTGCAGAAATTAATTTATTGTCAATTAGGGTAGCTGTTGCTCGAGAGACAGAGTGCGTTCTCCACTAACTAGGAGGTTTGTGGTTCTAACGTCAGCTTTTCCGTCCCTCAGCATGGATTTGTCGGTGAATGTGTCCTAAAAAACAACTCTTAGAATATCTGAGAATTGAAAGAATATTCTTGCTTGGTTTGGATGCTCATGTATTTTTTTTACAGAAAGCCTGTGTTTCTATTTGGGTATATGGATTTTGAGAAACAGGCACAGATGGCATCATGAGTCTATTCTATTCTATTGAGATTCTCTTGTGCTGCAATATGTGAAAAATAGGATTCATTATGTTTGGAGCTTGATTGCTTTGAGGTACTTTTCAGGAATTTCTCAAGAAACATTTGATTTGATTCAAGAGTAGTACCAATAAATGATCAACTTATAGCATTACCGTTTGCAGTGTACCTCACTGACCCAAAATCACTCGAAATAATTGAAACTGTCAATAAATTATATGTAAACCAAGAATAGAATCACACACACACAAAAAATATTATACCTCTGGCCAAGCTTGGAGGTGGCAGCATAATGTTGTGCACTTTGTTGCTTCTGCACCAGGATTGCTTGCTACAACTGAGAGAAACAGGACTTCTGCTCTGAAATTAAAAAATTCTGAATTAGAATGACGGGTCATCAGTCTGTAGTCTGAGGCTCAGCATGACATTGTTATACAGCAGCACAATGATCCCATGCACTAGATAGAATATTACTAGACTTAAATGGCTCAAAAGGAATACAACATTGTCTCGCATTGTACATGAGTAGCAGAAGGGGGTACCAGGTGTAAAGGGTAAGCCTCTCCTGTCTGCATCCAGAAAAAAAATAGCAGGGGAGGGCAAAAAAGGCAAGTGAATGATATATAAATAAACTAAATAAAATGAGAGCATGGTGGGAAAGATCAAGGTATTTTATTAGAACCAAAGTACAATGAAGAATGAAATGAGCAGGACAAAATCTGAATAGATAAGAGAAGGTTGAAAGGTTAAATGAAGGGAAGGAGTCTGTGGACAGACAGGAAATTAAAGGTGTAGACAATCACATTAATTAAATAGGAAGGAGGCAGGTTCTCGAAAGATATGAGCCTGAAGGTCATTATGGATGAAGGATTCATTTCAATCTCAGTAAATTAGAAAATTGAGACCTTTGTGATCTCTGCAGGTCTCAGGAGGTTCTGGTCACTGGCAGGAGTTGGCAAACACTAACTTTTATTAATTCTGCTCCATATTACAGGTTTTTTTTTTTTAGAGGTTTTACTTACCATGTCACGTGTTATGTGCAAAGATTGTCCTCTTTCGCAAAATGCACCCATGTGCAGGCAGATATACCCATGATTGCTTTCAAAGAATATGTGACTTCTCCTGGAGTGAGAGAAACCAAGTGTGAAGGGTGAGGGGGAAGGGGAAGGGTACGGCATCCAGGACCATATGATTGTGTTGTGAAAAGAATGGTTTTTAGCCCTAACCATGATTGTTTTCTTGCCGAAGCAATTTTTTTTTTCTAACCCAAACCTAAGTATGCTATTTTCTCAAGCCAACCACAAAATGACAAATTATCATAATGTGGTATGTTTACAGGTAACCAGGGCAACTGTTGTCCATGACAGTGACGGTCACATTGTAAAATGAATGCTTTTTGACCCAACCATGATGGATTTCTAATCCTAACCAAGTAATTACACTGCCTAAACATGACCAGGAAGTGACATGTGTTAAGCAAAATGTTGTCTTTTTGACAGAATGTATGTTGGTCTTAATCTCATTACACACACGATGGTTGAGGTGTATGAACGAACGACTTTTATGAGTTTCATTTAGAAGTCTTGTTGCATGTAGTTTTATTTTTTACCTGCTATTCATAAAACAAACATTCAAAGAGACTGAATAGAGCATTCTATGACTTGACTTTCCATAATATATACTGTATATACACACACACACACACACACACACACACACAACTGCAGCTTTGCAAAGAACTTTGGTCTTTCAGCATCTACTGAGCATAATATTGTGAAAAGATTTATGAATCCTGGAGAAATATCAGTGCGTAAAGGACAGGACTGTTACTTGCTATTGGATGCACATAATATTTGAGCCCGAAGAAGGCACCACATGATAAATTATCATGCCACTGTGATCAATTCACAAATTGGGCTCTGGAGTACCTCGAAACACAGTTTTCATTGAATGGATTTATCAACTCTGCACAGAAATGCCACTTAGTTCTCTGGGCACTTGCTCATCTCAGATGGACAGAAAGACAGTGGACACGTGTTCTGTGGTCAGATGAGTCCATGTTTCAGCTGCTTCTTGGGAAAAACGGACATCTGGTTCTACTTTTTTCGTCCAAGGGATTATTTACGTTCTGGAAGTTTTTATACCTGGAATTACCTATGTGTCTTTTTGGACGTCAGTGCCTTTTGTTATTGATTTTAATAAACCCTTCACGTGCTGGCCTCTGCTCCTCTCTGGGTCCGACCTGTAAAAACCTTAGAAAAAATAACAAGATTAGACTACTTCAGTTTTTTACAAACTGCTAACTAATTACATCTTGAGTATTAAAATCGAGTAACAATTTCTGTTAATTATACTTTAACCCCTTGCAGTGGATGGAAATAGGTGGGCAGTGTTTTTAATGTCTTGCATGGGCCAATTCTATTCTTTTATCCCATTCTTGCATTCATTCTCTAATAGTTAGTTTAATCATCAGTTACTGTATAGACAAAAGAAACATTTCTTTGCTGTGTTTCTCAACAAATTTACTGTAGAAGCCAAGAAAAGAACTCCACACTGTAAGAAATGTTCATAAAATTAAACTAAATTACATTAAATTACATTAAAAAACTGTTAAATTGAAAACAGTATATCAGTGTAGTAGACTTTCTGGAGCGGTCCTTAACTGGTTCAGGTCCTACTTAGAAGGCCGGAGTTATTTTGTTACAATTGGCAGCTATGAATCTGAGCAAGTGGTCATGACTTGTGGAGTCCCCCAGGGGTCAATTTTTGGACCTCTTCTGTTTAACTTGTATATGCTCCCTTTGGGTCAGATATTGCAGAATTTTAACATCAATTATCACAGTTATGCAGATGATACACAACTTTATGTGTCTCTGTCACCATGGCGACTGCAGCCCAGCAGACGTACTGTGTCAGTGTCTGGAGGAAGTAAACACCTGGATGAGAGAGAATTTTCTACAATTAAATGAAGACAAAACTGAGATCATTCTGTTTGGGAGCAAAGAGAAGAGGGTCAGCGTTGGTAAATATCTTGAGACTCGGGACCTTATAATCACTGACCGAGTTCGTAACCTCGGAGTGTTGATAGACTCAGATCTGACTTTCAGTAGCCACATCAAAGCTGTCACCAAGACAGCTTTTTACCACCTCAGAAACATCAACAGAATTAAAGGTTTCCTCTCCCAAACAGACCAGGAGAAACTCATCCATGCATTCATCTCCAGTAGACTCCATTACTGTAATGCTCTTTTAACTGGACTTCCCAAAAAGAGCATTACACATCTGCAGCTCATCCAGAACGCTGCTGCTGGAGTTTTAACCCGGACTAAGAGATCTGAACACATCACAGCAGCTTTAAAATCTTTACTCTGGCTTCCAGTCAGTCACAGAATAAATTTTAAAAGCCTGCTGATGGTTTACAAATCCCAGAACGGTTTAGGCCCAAAATACATCTGTGATATGTTCAGAGAATATAAACCCAGCAGAGCTCTTAGATCCAAGGACTCAGGTCAGCTGGTCCAGTCCAGAGTCCAGACTAAACATGGAGAAGCAGCATTTAGCTGTTATGTTGCAAACAAGTGGAACAAACTGCCAGTGGAGATTAAACTTTCACCAAATGGAGACATTTTTAAATCCAGGTTAAAAACATTTCTGTTCTCATGTGTCTATGCATGAAATCTGCACGATATCTTTTAACTTATCTGGACTGTTGCTTGTTTTTAAATTCATTTGAGTTGTATTATTTTACATTTCATTACATTACGGTCATTTTGCAGACGCTTTTATCCAAAGCGACTTACAATAAGTGCGTTCAACATCGGTAGGCAAAAGAACTTCAGGTCACAAGAAATCATAAGTGCATTTCCTTCCAAAACCAAACAGCTAAGAGCAAAACTAGTGCTAGAGTAAGTGCGATAAGTTAGGTACCTCAGCCTCTCACCAACTGCACACCAGTCACAGCGGGGTGGGGATGCAAACCCTGGTTCGGGTAGGGGGTAATGAAAATATAGAGGGTGCCAGTGGTGGAGGAAACAATAAGTGCGTAAGGAACTAGGACGGAGGAGGGTAGTTTTCCTTGAAGAGGTGGGTTTTCAGCCTGCGGCGAAAGATGGGCAGCGACTCAGCTGTCCTGATATCAGTCGGGAGATCTTTCCACCATCGGGGTGCCAGAACAGAGAAAAGAAGTGACCGTGTGGATCGTGCGCAGGGACCCCTGAGTGACGGGGCAGCCAGCCGCCTGGTGGCCGCAGAGCGAAGTGGTCGGGCGGGGGTGTAGGGCTTGACCATAGCCTGGAGGTATGAAGGAGCTGTTCCTTCCACTGCCCTGTAGGCTAGGACCAGAGTCTTAAACTGGATGCGAGCGGCTACAGGGAGCCAGTGTAGAGAGCGGAGAAGGGGAGTGGTGTGGGAGAACTTGGGGAGGTTGAACACCAGACGAGCAGCAGCTTTCTGAACCAGCTCCAGAGGTCTGATGGCAGAAGCCGGGGAGCCAGCAAGGAGGGAGTTGCAGTAGTCCAGGCGGGAGATGACAAGAGCCTGGATGAGCACCTGTGCTGCCTTGTCGGTGAGGAAGGGGCGAATCCTCCGGATGTTGTAGAGGAGGAATCGGCAGGAACGGGTCACTAATGCGATGTTTGGCGAGAATGACAGTTGGTCGTCCAGGGTCACACCCAGATTCCTCGCGGTCCGGGTTGATGTAACCACAGAGTCATCCATGGTGATGGCCAGGTCTCGGAATGGGCAGCCCTTCCCCGGGAGAAACACCAGCTCAGTCTTGTCCAGGTTGAGCTTAAGGTGGTGCATCGACATCCACCCCGAGATGTCTGCCAGGCACGCAGCAATGCGTGCTTCCACTTGGGTGTCAGAAGGGGGAAAAGACAGAATCAGCTGGGTGTCGTCTGCATAGCAGTGGTAGGAAAAGTTATGGGAGTGGATGACAGAACCAAGAGACGATGTGTAGAGGGAGAAAAGAAGAGGACCCAGGACCGAACCTTGGGGAACCCCAGTGGTGAGCCTATGTGGCTTCGAGACAGACCCTCTCAGTGTGACCTGGTAGGAGCGATCTGTCAGGTAGGATGAGAACATGGAGAGTGCAGAGCCAGAAACCCCCATTCCCTCCAGGATAGAGAGAAGGATGTCGTGGTTCACTGTGTCAAATGCTGCAGACAGGTCCAGGAGAATCAGGACAGAGGAGAGAGAGTTAGCTCGAGCAGTTTGGAGTGGCGTGCAGGCCTGGAGGTGAGGGGACAGAGTTTGTCCAGAGAGGAGGACAGGGTGGAGAGAAGAAGATTAGTAGAAGTGTCAGGGGAAAGAAGAGAAAAATATTCAGGGGTAGGCAGAGCAGAGAGAACAGAAGAGGAGAAGTCAGTGGGGGAGAGAGAGCGGAGATTGGGACGAGAAGATACCAAGTGGGTGGGGGGAGGTCGGGAGGGAGGAGAAGAGAGGGAGAGGGTGTAGGACATGAAGTAGTGGTCAGAGAGATGAAGAGGAGTGACAGAGAGGTTGGCGCTAGAACAGTGTCTGGTGAAGATAAGGTCCAGTATGTTGCCAGCCATGTGGGTAGGAGGAGATGGGGAGAGAGCTAGGTCGAAGGAGGAGAGAAGAGAAACAAGAGGGTGAAGCTTCTCTGTCTGGATGTTGAAATCACCGAGAAGGGTGAGGCCGGAGCCATCATCAGGGAAGTGAGAGACAAGAGTGTCCAGCTCCTCCAGGAAGTCCCCAATAGGGCCTGGTGGGCGATAAACTACAGCGATGGTGAGCTTGACTGGGTGAGAGACAGTGACAGCATGAAATTCAAAGGAGGAGGGAGAGAATTGCAAGAGGGAACAAAGAGAGTATTTCCAGTCCTTGGAAATCAGCAGGCCAGTACCACCGCCCCGCCTCGCAGCTCTGGGAGTGTGAGAGAAAGAGTACACATCAGACAGAGCTGCAGGCGTGGCAGTGTTTTCTGGGGGGATCCAGGTCTCTGTAAGAGCAAGAAAGTTAAGGAAGAGCATGGATGCATAACCTGAGATAAACTCAGCCTTCTGCACAGCAGACTGGCAGTTCCACAGCCCCCCTGCCACCACTTGCTCAACATAAGTAGAGAGAGAAGGGTGGATGAGGTTAGTAGGGTCCCGGCCTCTGGGTCTGACCCTGTATCTGCGTGGGCGCCAAGACCGAGAGGAGAGAACGGGAATGAAGCACATGGTTTCTTGAAAAATGGTACTTTACACTTACAGGGACCGTCCAGATGAAAATCGTCCTTGAGGAAGTCGGACTTGAAAAAGTTAAGTACCTTTGTACGACAGCCTTCGTTTGAAGACTGACGCTTGAAAGCTGACGCTTCCAACAACAGGAGTTGCTTTGTACTGATTCACTAATTGCTGATTGTCTGCAGGAGTGCAGACCCCTTCCACAGATTAAAAAACAAGTGGCCACTCAGGGCTGAAGCTAGTTTCAATGGGGCTGTTATCACACAGTAGCCCCTTTCACACTGCGACCCGCTATCTTAGCGGGTCCAAATTGCACCTTCGACCCGCGTCGAGCAATGTGAACGCTTGGCGTGTTGGTGACCCGTGTCGCCTGAAGCCGAGTTCAGGGGGAGTTGCCTAGTGGCAGAGCGTCACACGAAACACATAAAATGCTGGGCGTGTACAATGACGTAGGCACAAGCCATGCGTCGGAGGTAGGGTGAAATACACCTGTCTGCATCAAATTTTTCAAACAAACGATGGCGGGACACCTTGAGAACTCATTTTTGCAATGCAGTTCATGGAGATGTTACTTTACGGTGCGTCTTGCTGCGTGGGAAACCGCGCTCTCCCATCTTTCTCGCCAGCCCTTCCAGCAGAGGTCCATCTTTCACCGTCCCCGAAATGTGGCGGAAAATAACGTCCTCTGCTCGGGGGCTGAGGAGCTCGCGGACCTCCTTGTCTCACCAGTTGGCCATTTTAAAAAAATGTCTCCAACTTGATGTAGGCTAAAACAGAGTAAAACTTGTCCTCACCTGTCTCTGTTGTTCTGAATCAGCTATCCATTCTGTCTTTTAGCCTAAACTCCTCACGTCACGCCCACGTCCGACCCGCGTCGATTGTGTTCACATCAAACTCGGCTCGGCAAAAAGACTAGGGTCCGACGCGGGTCGAAAGGCGAGTCGAGTTGACGCGGCAGCCCGGGTCGGCAGTGTGAACACAACAGCGGACACGCTAAATTCGCGAATTAAACGCGGGTTATTCGGCAGTGTGAAAGGGGCTAGTGAAAACAAGCCTCTGGCAAATTTACTTTTTAGCAGTCAAAAATCTAATAAAGATTTAGCAAAGATTTAGCAAAAATCTAGCAAAAGCAAAATGGTACACAAGATAATAATAATAATAATAATAATACTAATAATAATTTTATTTGTAAAGCACTTTCAAATCAAAGTGCTGTACAGGCAGTTAAAATAGCATATAAAAAAGTTAAAAACACTCATGACACATAACACAAGGTGAACAAGTGGGTCTTTAGCTTAGCTTTAAAAACATCCACAGAGCAGGCCTGTCTTATATCTACAGGAAGACTGTTCCAAAGCTTAGGAGCCCGGAAGGAAAAAGCTCGCTCTCCGACAGTCTTTTTTCTGACCTTAGGGACATTCAAAAGGCCAGTTCCCTGAGAGCGAAGAGCACGAGAAGGTACATACATGTTTAAAAGATCATTCAGGTAAGAGGGTGCCATACCATTTACAGTTTTATATGTTAACAATAAAACCTTAAAATCAGCTCGAACCTGACAAGGAAGCCAATGAAGAGAGGCTAGCACCGGGGTAATGTGCTCAAATTTGCCTGCTCTGGTCAGAATACGAGCAGCAGCATTCTGCACCATCTGTAGGCCTCGAAAACATTTTTTAGGCTATCCTGACAGAAGGGCGTTACAAAAGTCTAAGCGAGAGGTGACAAAGGCATGGATGAGGACTTCAGCATCCTCAAAAGACAGGATGGACCTGATCTTAGCAATCTTTTTGAGGTGGAAAAAGGACACTTTGGTTACCTCCTTTATGTGGTTACCCCCCGTGCAAGGCATCTACCACACAAGATGCCTGAGAAAAGCACGGAAAATCACCAAGGACCATAGCCACCCCTCATATGGACTGTTCAACCTTCTGCCATCTGGTAGACGCTACCGGAGCATCCGGGCTCGGACTAGCAGACTAAAGAACAGTTTCTTCCCCCAGGCCATCAGGCTACTCAACCAGTAACTCATTGGCACTCAGCCACTTTAGTTATGTACATATTCTCACATGTGTATATATATATATATATATATATAGTCGCACATTTCACTTTATTTTTATTTTTTTTATTTTATTTTTTTTTATGCACAGTTATACTTGTTTTGTCTTTTTTTTATGCACAATTTTTCTACTTATCTTTATTTAATGCTGTTGGCGACGCCTTGTCACCAAGAATTTCAATGTACAGCATGACCCAGTGTCTCTCTGTACAAATGACAATAAATCTTGAATCTTGAATCTTGATCAAATAAAACACCAAGATTTTTCATTTTGTCGCTACAGTGAATAACACAATCATTCAGAGACAAAGTAACATTCTCAAATAAGTTATGCAGTTTTTGAGGTCCAATGACCATCATCTCTGTTTTTGCAGAATTAAGGAACAGGAAATTTTTTGAAAGCTCCTAACTGCTGAAAGACAGACCTCAAGTTTGGACAAGTCATACCCATTTTCCAAGGTTACAGGTATATACATTTGTAAGTCATCCGCATAACAGTGGAAACAGATTCCAAAAGAGCGTAATAGTTGACCAAGTGGTGCATAGTAGAGGGAGAAGAGCAGGGGACCCAAAACAGACCCTTGTGGAACCCCATATCTGACTGTACAGGACTCTGACAGAACATTATTAAACAAGACACATTGAGATCTGTCAGATAAATAAGACTTCAACCACAGCAGCACCTTGCCCGAGATGCCAAAATAATGTTCGAGTCTTTCCAACAAAATACAGTGATGAACCGTATCGAAAGCAGCGCTGAGATCTAACAACAAAAAAAAACGAAGCACGAGTCAACATTTAATAGCAAGTCATTAACCACCTTCGTCAGCGCAGTCTCTGTGGAATGATTTGCGCGAAAAGCAGACTGAAGAGGTTCAAAGAGATCATTTGTGTTTAAATACTGGACGAGCTGCTTTGAGACCACTTTCTCAAACACCTTTGATAAAAAAGCAAGGTTCGAGACGGGTCTGTAATTTGATGGTGAGTCAGCATCTAATCTAGATTTCTTCAGTAAAGGTGTTACCGCAGCTGATTTAAAACATGCTGGAAACATTCCTGAAGACAAGGAATAGTTTAAAATGGATAAAACATATGGGCCTAATGTAGACCAAAGCTCCTTCATCACCCAGGATGGGAGAGGATCCAAAGAGCAGGTTGTTGAGCGTGCCGATGTTACAGTCTTAGATAGTTCAGACAATGAAGGGAGTGCAAAGTCAGTTAGTCCTTGTCGCCTGCTAATGGGAGGAGCAGCAGCACATAGCACATCACAGTTTGGAGACTGGGGAATCTTCAGTCTGATGTCCTCAACCTTGTCATTAAAAAACAGGAGAAAATCTTGCGCTGTCAGTTGAGGGCAGCTGATCACCTGATTGCTCTGGGTAAGTTTTGACACAGTGTCAAACAACAGTTTTGAATTGTGCCTATTATTCTCAATCAGATGAGAATAGTAGGATGACATTGCAGCTGACACAGCAAGCTGATATGTAGTCAGACTATCTTTCCAGGCCTGATAAAATACCTCTAGTCTGAATTGACGCCATTTGCGCTCAACTTTCCTACAGTTTTTCCTCAGAATTAAAACATCTGCATCCAGCCAGGGAGTAGGACTCTTTTTAAGACACTTCTTAACCTTTGCTGGGGCCACCGAATCCAGCAGGTCATGAAGGACAAGATTAAACTGCTCAGTTAAGATATCCAATGAACAATCAATACTAAAAACTGGGTCAACCAGATCGGATAATCTTAAATCAAAGTCTTGTAAGGCACTGGGGCTGATATACCAAGATGACCTTGATGTCGCCATTTCTCTCCCTGAGGTCAATGATTTCGGAATTAAAATATCAAACAGAATTATTAAATGGTCTAAGATCGGTAAGACACATAATTCTTTAACTGAGACAGACAGCCCATAGCCTAAGACAAGATCCAAGGTATGTCCATGACAATGTGTTGGCCCAGACACAAACTGTGTCAAATTAAAAGAGTCAATTATGCTTAAAAAGTCTTTGACCAGTGGCTTATCGTCACAGCATAAATTAATGTTAAAATCCCCCACGATTAAAATCCTGTCATAATGAACAACAAGACTTGTTAAAAAAAAAAAAAAAAAATCAGCAAATTCAGAAATAAAATGTCCATTATACTTGGGGGGGCGATAAATAACAGCAACTAAAACCACACAGGGATGATTTATAGTGAAGAGCTGCGATTCGAATGAGACAAATGCAGCAGAGCTTGCAGACTGACTGCATTTAAGAATGTCATTGAAGACTGAGGCAACTCCCCCTCCTCTCCCTGTCAGTCTCGGGGAACTGAAGAAGCTGGTGTCAGGAGGACAGAGCTCCAGCAGGGGCGCCACTTCACCGTCACGCAGCCAACTCTCCGTTAAAAACATGACATCCAGCTGATGAGTTTCATAAAAGTCACGGAGGACGAACGTCTTATTAGAAAGGGACCTGGCATTTAAAAGAGCCATTTGGACCCTTCGCTCCTGATCCGGAGGAGAAGCCGTGCAGTGCAGCCGATGCAGGTTGTCAGAGTTTACTCCACCTCTCGAGCCCCGCCTCCTCTGTGTCCAGCAGCTCCACATCAGCTGATCGAGCTGGGTAGACGCCGGGTAAACAGGAAGGAGGTTCCGCTGCTGGCAAAGTAGATCCACTTTACGAAGGGAATAATCACCGATGTGATTTCTAGTTTTATCCTTAAGCCAGGTACGGAGCTTAACACGCATGCCTGCGCGTGTCCCACGAGCCCGACCTCGTCTCCTACGGGTCCTTCTCCAAGGGAGAAAAGCCGGCTCCCGGCGAAGCAACTCCTCTGGCATCGATAAAAAAGGTTGATGACGCGTAGTAGTCCTCGATTCATCGCCAACAGGACTAAACTTTCCGATTGTGTCTCGGATGTCTAAAAGGGCCTGGCGCTCATACACCAGTGAGGATTTAGATTCAGTCACTAGCAAAGACACCACTGTTAAAGCAACAAACAATACATACGAGACAGGAACAGAGACAGAGAGATGGCGTGCCACAACAGTCGGCGCCATCTTGTCTATTGGCAAGTAGACAAGATAAATGTAGCTTACGAATTCTGGATGAATCAAGAAGTCCACAGCTCCTCCAGAAGGTCAAACACACTCAAAAAGCCACAATACGATCTGAGCTGACTTAGGCTGCGGCTACACGGAAACGTTTTTCACTGTAAACGATACTTTTTCTTATCGTTTCGCTGTTGCGGCCACACGGAGCCGGCGTTCCCACTACCCCAAAACGATAGTTTTTGAAAACGGGTTCCAGAGTGGGAAAGTTTGAAAACGGCCTCGTTTCGTTTCCATTGTTACAGCTAAAACGTTTTTGCGTCAGTCACACGTTGACGCTGTGAGCCAATTTTAACACTTCTCTATTGTCTCACAGCGTGGCGTGACACAGCGGCGTGTGTATTGCATCGTTTCATCCGTTCTCGTCTGGACAGCAGCGCGTTTCCGTGTGGTCGCAAGAATTTTCGTACCCGTTTTCAAAAAAAAACTCGTTTCGTTTTCGTGTAGCCGTAGCCTAAATAGGGGCTAGGGTCATGCAAACCCCTCCCACAGATTAAAAGACAAGTGGCCACTCAGGGCTGAAGCTAGTTTCAATGGGGCTGTTATCACACAGTGAAAACAAGCCTCCGGCAAATTTACTTTTTAGCAGTCAAAAATCTAATAAAGATTTAGCAAAAATCTAGCAAAAGCAAAATGGTACACAAGATAAATGTAGCTTACGAATTCTGGATGAATCAAGAAGTCCACAGCTCCTCCAGAAGGTCAAACACACCAGAAGGTCAAACACTGTTTCTCTTTATATTTTTAATGCTTCTTCCACTCCCTGCTGCAATGCTTTTATTTTATGTGAAGCACTTTGGTCAAATTAAAAATTAAAAAATTAATCCCTAGTAAATGAATGGTAGACAAAGTGCTGCAACAAGTGAGTTCACATTTTTGCTAATTATTTCAATCAATAAGATGGCAGTAGCCTAAATAAGAAACATTATTCCATCTTGATCTGAAGAAGCAGTGCAGCAGTAGGCAGAACAAGGTTAAGAAACTGGTCTCTGCTCATTTACCTCCCAGAAGACGGTGGGCACCACACTGTCGGCACTGCCGGCTGTTCAAGTCTTAACTCAAAACCCATCCGCTCAAGTGTGCTTACCTCCATTGATTGCTCCGTTCTGTGTATTTTTAATATGGTATGATGTTTTAATTCCTGCGTTTTATCTAATATCTTATTTGTACAGTGTCCTTGACTGTTTTGAAAGGAGCTTTCAATAATTTGTATCATTAATATTATTACCTGTCCCCCATTTTTCTGAGTCTGGTCCTACGTGGGTGTAGATCGGATGTTTGTTAGGTATTGATTAGTTTTAATGAATACCATGTTCTCTCGTTTAATTTCATGTTCAATACGTGTGTATAGTTGCGTTTCTTTAGTTGCACTGGCACCGACTGATTGATTTTTCGAGACAATGAAAGTGGTGATGTGATAACCACAGTTTTTGTTTAGTTTTTTAGACAAGACATGAGTTGCGAGAGCGCAGAATTCTTGGTGAACATTTCTTTCGGGAGTCTGTTTCAGCCGGTCGGACATTCTTTGAGACGCAGCTAAGCTAAGCTTCAACTTTAGCCTGCCCAGGAGCAGGCTAGTTCAGCATCATAAGTTACCATGGTTACTCAGCGGGCATTCAAATAAGCCACGTTCGTGGAACGGAACTCTCTCTAAGATAAGCCAGGCTTTCCGCTAAGCCAGCTTCGTGGAACACCCCTCTGGTGTTCTGAACCATGCTAATGTGTTGAAACATTCAATCATGCTGCGCTCAGCATCCCCCTCCAACACGGAACATGAGGGGTAAACATACCGCAGTGTTCAAGCAATCTTCATTTGTTCCAGCCTAACATCTTCAGCAGTGGTCAGCACCTCAGTGACTTTTCCAGACAGGAAGTAGTGTTCTGCAAATTGGAATAAATCGTTTTTGCAATCAGACTTACTCAAGAGTTACTCAACAAACCCCACAAAATGGAATAAAACCTTCAGCACTAAAACTCTACAAGAGTCCTGTTGATGGTGTTGCAACAGTCTGCAGCTGCCACGCTTCAGGATCTTCAGGCCCTGCCATATTCATAAAGGTCCTGGTTAGAACAGGCAGTATATAATCAAGCAAGAAACTCTGTTATTAAAAGTCATCTATCCATCCATCCATCCATTCATTTCAGAATTGGGAATACCTCCAGTTGCGTGTAATTTTGTGCTTGTACAAGCCTTCATTTCCCATGGGGTAGATAGCAAGATATAATATAATATACTGGCGGCCTGTTCAGGACGTACCCTGCCTCTCGCCCAATGACTGCTGGGATAGGCTCCGCCCCCCCCCCCCCCCCCCCCCCCCCCCGCAACCCGACTGACGGAATCAGCGGGTATAGAAAATGGATGGATGGATGGATAATATAATATAATATAGAGGAGATTGTTATTAAACTACATAATGTACATCTTCAGAATAAGTGAATTACCTTGCTGACAGATTTGAACTTCCCAGAAAACAAACACCTTGAAACAACTGCAGACAACAGGTGCAAAGGTTTCTGTAAAAAGCAAATACATAAATATGTTTTGGAACAAATACAAAAATAAGATAAAGTTTATAACCCATTTATAATTCTTTCTTACCTTTTCTTCATAAATCATGCAATGCATGTAAGCATCAATGACCTGAATTGAGAAGAAGTAAATGCTAAGACATTGTAATTAATAAATATTTACAATCAAACATAGGAACGGTAAAAGTAATAACATCATCACATTGTTCTAGAATGCGCCGCTGAGGGTGGCAGCACGTTGGAGTAGCTCTGTACCACACATTGAGATTTTTTCTTTTTTCTAAATTTCATTCCTGTTTTTTCTTGGAAGAAATTGCATTTTTTGGACAACTGTTCCTTCCTGCCTTGGATGCTGTGCAGCTGGATTGATTTTTTTCCCAATACTTTTGTATATTTTGCTCTTTTGTTATGATGCATAGCCATAGCAACAGGGTGGTTTACAACAGGGAGCAGCTGATTAACATTGGAAAAGCAGAAATAATTCGACAACTGAAGCCAGAAATCCCACTGGAGTTGAAAAAGAGGCGTCGTGGCTGCAGAGCAGGAGCAAAGAGGAGAGAGAGAAAGAAGAAGTTCAAACCATCTCTGCCATCCATCATCATGGGCAATGTAAGATCGTTAGCTAACAAGTTGGATGAACTTCTAGCCTTGACAAGGACTCAGCAAGAATATCGGGAATGTAGCATTATGTGTTTTACTGAGACATGGCTACAGGATCATATCCCCGACTCCAGCGTCTCTCTGCCGGGCTTCCTGACTGTACGAGCAGATCGAGATTTAAAGAATAGCAGGAAAAGGAAAGGGGGTGGATTGGCAGTGCTTGCCAAAAACAGATGGTGTCACCCAGGACATGTTACTGTGAAGAGTTGTCTCTGCAGTCCTGACATTGAACTATTGGCAGTAAGTTTTCGTCCATATTATTTGCCAAGAGAGTTCACCAGTGTTGTTTTGGTGGCTGTTTACATTCCACCCTCAGCTGTTGCCGACACTGCATGTGATGTCATCAGTTCCGTTGTTGCTAACACAACACCCCAATTCTTTTGTGGCAATATCTGGTGATTTTAATCATGCCTCACTCTCTGCTACACTGCCAACTTTTCAACAGTTTGTCAGCTGCTCTACCAGAGAAAACAAGACATTGGATTTGTTTTACACAAATGTCAAGGATTCATACATTTCGAAATCAAGACCTCCCCTGGGTAAATCAGATCACAACCTTGTTTTTCTCTGTTCAGCATATAAACCCCTTGTCCAGAGA